>NC_062533.1:10040514-10075514 GCF_022655615.1 Tachysurus fulvidraco
TTTCATGACTATATTATTATAGAGAAAATATCTACTGTTTTCTTAGTGGTCTTGAACATGACTGAAATTGAAATATGGCATGAAAACCAGACTTTGTGCTGTTCCACTTTGCAAATGGGTAGCTGGGATTTTTTCTCTCTCTTGATAATAGTGAAATAGCTCATACTGTCCAATATAATAGGAATATATGGGTATGGCATGACTTTTGTTCTTTTTCCCTCATGGTGAATGAGCCTGTGCTGGCGGTGGATGCACACGTATAGACTGTAAATGTCAGTTTTAATCAAGAAGTATTACAAATATATGAGGAAAATGTTAACAGACTGTAGGCATAAAGGATAGCAAAGGATTACAAGAATCTTTAGAATATTTAAATGCATCCTGAAATCAAAAGCTGATTCACATTTACAATAAATAAATACATAAATTGTACATTTTCTTCATCAGTAAGAAAAGAATTTTGCCTGCTTTACTTCACTGTGAATTCGAGTACAATTTTGCAAAGGTTTTCCATTTTTAATCACAGATATCTTTCAATTCCTTAAATTAAGCCAACCTTACAGTTTAAGAAGATTTAGTCACATTTCTTAGCCAATTTAGCACAGCCACTTAGCCTACTGTCATGCTTTTGGACGGTGGGAGGAAACCTGAGAAACTCTTTTAGACATGGGAGAACATGCGACATGAGCTGCAGACCCTGGAGCTGTGAGGTGGCTGATTGAAGAGTGAAGATAACAATATCATAGTTGATTGTTTAGTTAATTCAGGACGGTAAAACTTGAAACACAGTTACAGTATGATTCATTGTGTGACTTTGTTTGTCACCTTGGTCGGGTTTTAGGTTTCTACTAAGAATAAAAGCAGATTTAATAACAGATTCTCCAGATCCTCCAAGATTTTGTCCTCTTTAATATTTCTGTGATTCGTTCTGTGCTGTTTCCGTGGTGATTACCTGTTTTCACTTCCTTTCTATATGTATCATACCAGTAAGATATCAACTGTAATAGAAATGTTTTTTCATCATTAATTAGATTTCTGTGTGTGTATTCCGTGTGTGTGTGTATTCCGTGTGTGTGTTCCCTGTGTGTGTGTGTGTATGTATTCCCTGTGTGTGTGTGTATGTATTCCCTGTGTGTGTGTGTATGTATTCCCTGTGTGTGTGTGTGTATTCCCTGTGTGTGTGTGTGTGTGTGTATTCCCTGTGTGTGTGTGTGTGTATTCCCTGTGTGTGTGTGTGTGTGTATTCCCTGTGTGTGTGTGTGTGTATTCCCTGTGTGTGTGTGTGTGTATTCCCTGTGTGTGTGTGTATTCCCTGTGTGTGTGTGTGTATTCCCTGTGTGTGTGTGTGTATTCCCTGTGTGTGTGTGTGTGTATTCCCTGTGTGTGTGTGTATTCCCTGTGTGTGTGTGTGTGTTCCCTGTGTGTGTGTGTGTGTTCCCTGTGTGTGTGTGTGTGTGTATTCCCTGTGTGTGTGTGTGTGTGTGTGTGTGTGTATTCCCTGTGTGTGTGTGTGTGTATTCACTGTGTGTGTGTGTGTGTGTGTATTCCCTGTGTGTGTGTGTGTGTATTCCCTGTGTGTGTGTGTGTGTGTGTGTATTCCCTGTGTGTGTGTGTGTGTGTGTGTATTCCCTGTGTGTGTGTGTGTGTGTGTGTGTATTCCCTGTGTGTGTGTGTGTGTGTGTGTGTGTGTGTGTGTGTGTGTGTGTGTATTCTCTGTGTGTGTGTGTGTGTGTGTGTGTGTGTGTGTGTCTTCCCTGTGTGTGTGTGTGTGTGTGTGTATTCCGTGTGTGTGTGTGTATTCCCTGTGTGTGTGTGTGTGTATTCCCTGTGTGTGTGTGTGTGTATTCCCTGTGTGTGTGTGTGTGTGTATTCCCTGTGTGTGTGTGTGTGTGTGTTCCCTGTGTGTGTGTGTGTTCCCTGTGTGTGTGTGTGTTCCCTGTGTGTGTGTGTGTTCCCTGTGTGTGTGTGTGTTCCCTGTGTGTGTGTGTATTCCCTGTGTGTGTGTGTATTCCCTGTGTGTGTGTGTGCGTGTGTGTGTAAATTCCCTGTGTGTATTCCCTGTGTGTGTGTGTTATAGATATGAAGCTGCACTATGGGGACCTAACTGACAGCACTTGTCTGGTGAAAATTATTAATGAAGTCAAACCCACAGAAATCTACAATCTGGGAGCTCAGAGTCACGTTAAGGTAAAACCACATCCTGGCACTTTCAATTTGTTCTTAATTTATACCGCGTGTATTTGAAAGTGATGTACAGATTTTCTTTGTCTCTTTCTGCTGACTGCGTACACCTACATTAGCTGTGACACACACACACACACACACACACACACACACACACACACAGTATGTGTGTTTTGAATGACCACTGGGTGTGTGAAATGAACCACTGACCCTGTCCGGTAATAGCTATGAAGAGTGGGTTGTGTGTGCATTTTTTTCTTCACTGTTTTTTCCCCCATGTGTTCTCCTTATGTCTAGAATTTTGGGATGTAGTCAGGAGGTTGTTAGTCAGTGGGTTGGTCAAGAGATGAATGCTTGTGTGTGTGTGAAAACAAGACGGACAGTGGGTGGGTTTTTTCAGCATTGAGCAACAGGAACAAAGTCCATTGAGTGTCCTATAGAAGGATGGGATTTCAAGGGGAAAAAAAAAAGACTGACGGGATGTGGTGAGTTGTGACTGAAGCTCTGATGTTTCCCAGTAACCTCCAGCCTGATCAGTGACCTTATAGTACTTGTTGGTGGGCTGCTGTTTAAAGACATGGCCTAGTTACATCTCAGCAGGGAACCGAACAACATTACGACAGACTTTCACATTACAACAATGATTAGAGTAAAGTGTAGTCAATTTATTTCAAGTTCCCGAGCTCAGAGAACAGAAATCCCAACATGTACGTAAGTGAGGAATAAACCATGGTGTGAAGTGTAATGTAGACTGACACCAAGCAGAGTTGATTATTTTCTCATAACAGCCTGTGGTGGAGTTTAATTTCTTTTAAACCACAGCAGATTTGCTAAGTTGTACATTTTCTCTATTTGTAGTTACATTTAAATGTTGCGGAACGTCCATGAAACCGATTCACTTTGTTATTACAGTAACACACTCATTCTGTCACCAGACTTTTTTTTTCTTCTGCCAGTAAACAAGACAAAAATGCAGCTTGTCATGTTAGTAAGAAATCTGAAAAAGCACAAAGTCCTCTTGAAGGTTTTCTTATGTCAGAAATAAATCATGTCATTAATGTCTCCGCACAGAACGTCCTCATGTACGCAGATCCCACAGACTTTACAAGTGATTAGAATGAGAGCATTAATATAACCTGTAATCTGCCTTACACATAGCAAGTCTCTCATAGCTGTGCTGGTAAAGAAAATGAATCACCTCTGACCAACTAGCTTTAAGATTTGTTCTAATTAATTCCCACTATTGCATGATCATTATGACTCAATGAACAGTGACCATACTGTATTACTATGCATTTATATGCAATATCCCAATTTCACAATAATTAAAATGCACACGTTAATATAATACCGCTGCATACATATATTGCAGTATGTTTATATGCATTTTTATATACAGAACATTTCATTTATATTTATTTCTCTGGTATCTTATCATATCATAACTTATCGTATCTTATCCTAACGTTTCTTAATAAGTGCGCAGTTGTTCATGTATTTTTTCTGGCACTGACAGCACGACAACGGCTCGACAGCCGAGTTGTGCTAAAAGATGAATTATTTATGTCTGTGTGCCTGTAACATCTGTATGTGAATAAGGCGAGCAGAGAGCGAGAGCAGATGCTCAGTAACTAAAGCTGGAACCCTCTGGAAAGCCGTCACAGTCCAGAGTAAGTGAATGGGGTAAAAGAGAAGTGACTTGAATAATTCAGGTGAGGTACAACTGCTTTGTAGTGAGGTTAACGGTGATGATAATTAATGTTGCGGACAAATAATTACCTTTAATCTCCTGCCTTGTGTGCAACCTGTTGTGTGAATGCGGTGATGGAAAAAAGCACGTTGACGTTTCTCCGTACCTGTAGAGACAGTTTGAATTAACTCCGGTCAAGACTAGGTTTTATTTATGTAGGCTTTCCAGTGGAGAATCAGTTCATCAAATCACCAGCCTGGGCGCCTGGGACGAGCGGGGTTTTGAGGCCATGTGCTTTGTATTCTGGGTTGTTATTGCTCAGATGGATAGGTTAAACTAGAAAAAGAAGAGACTGTTTAAAGGATTTTGCAATGACCTACCTCGATGTTGTAACTGCAGTGTGTTTATCCAGATTCCACCCCTGAAGGAAACAGCCGAGCTGTGATCTGTCTGATGGTACAGCACTTGCTAATTGGTGTGTACAGGTGAACACTGTCCTTTTCAGAAAAAAAAAAGCAAGGAGTGTGTACAATCAAAACTGCACAATCCTCGCTTTCTAATTAAATATATAAAGAGAAAATTCCCCCCCAATCGACGGTTACCAACCCAGAATTTCGAGAGTTATCTGAATGCCCATCAACAGTCGTGTTCACCTGTTCTTTGATTCCTGATTGCTGATAAGACAGGATAAAAACAAAAGCCATTTAGTAGAGCTTTTTTTTTTTAAAAAAAAAAAAACAATTGACATGAATTACAAACAAACGCAGAGCTTCAGGCGGTGGTTAAAAATCATTTTCCATTTTCCAATGTATGAGGACTCTAAACAATGTTATTATGTTTGCTTCATACCTCTGTGGCTGAGGGCTGGATTCCTTCTTCTGTCTGGTGTTAGTTAGCTTGTTCTCCTGGTGCTTTGCGGGTTTCCTCTCGGTACTCTGGTTTCCTCCCTCAGTCCAAAGACACTAGTTGTTAGCTGACTGGTATCTCTATATTGTCCGTTGTGTGTGTGCATGCCACACATTTATGCCCTGTAAAGGGTTGGCACCCCATACAAGATGATCCCTGAATCTCCTGGGATAAGCGCTAGGTTCTAGGATAACTAGAACATTTTAGTTTGTTTTTGTTAGCGGTTAACTTGTTGCGGTTAAGATGTTTTTATGAGGCTACTTTCATTGTAGGAAGACACTAGTCCTACTCTCACTAGTGTCTTCTTGGAGTCCAGTTTGTTCTCTGCTTTGATTTGATTGCCATCATTAGTCATGAAATGAGAGTCCAGATTGTTGTCACTGTTGCACGACACTGCACTGGGCTTACACCATGAAGTATGACATGCTGTCAGATGTAGGTTTCAGTGCAATCGTGCCAGTGACTGAAACCAGTATTTGTATTCATGCAGCTCTACTTATTAAGCATGGTGTGTATCCTGACTACGACTTTTCACACGTTTCCTGTTTTGACCCACAGGGGGCAGCAGAGTGTCTCTCGCTCTCTCTCTCACTCACTCACTCTCTCTCTCTCTCTCTCTCTCTCTCTCTCTCTCTCTCTGAGTGTGTGTGTGTGTGTGTGTCCTCTACTATTCTCTACAGAAGGAAAGATAATAGCAAATTTCTCTCTATTACAAAAGTAAATCTTTTTCCCTCCAAAACATTTACTCTGCATTTCTTTCCTCCTTGTTTTTAAATAGAAGTGTGGTTAGAGTGTACAGACAATGTGAACAAAAAGGCCGCTGGTTCTGCTAATTCCTGGGATAAAGTGTACTGTGGTGTATCTTGGTGGTAGACATAGACTTAACAGTGTGTGCACAAATCCCTCATTGCGCTGAGTGGCGGTTATTTGTTTGGCTCAGCTGGATATTTTTCCCCCCTAAGAGCATTCAAAGGTCTGTTTGCATCAGGATTAGAAGCGTAAGGGCTAGGAGATTGAAGAGACGCTCCGGCGGTTTGCAGGGTTTTTAGTGAAGTGGAGTATTCAGAACGGTTGAGCGAGCTGTTAGAATGTGATGATGATATGTCTATAAATAACGTCACAAAATAGCTTTAGATAGAAGCTTTCTGTTGCACTCAGGTACTCGGGCACGGTATAACAGGTTGTTTTGGTGCTCTTATTTCTCAGACGGGACAGGGGAGCACGTATCACGGTGGATGCAGAATAATTATTCGATTTGTATTTGAAGTGTTTTTGCTTTAATCCCCGTTTATTTTTTAATTGACTTGACATTGCAGTTCATGAACAGTATGATGCATGCTGTGTGAAAATGTCACGTGTCACGAGGTGAGGAATGATCTCGCCGTGCCGAACAGCTCATTTACAAATGCGTTCCCAAATTAGTTAAGAAAGTACTTATAATATGGCGGTCATGGCCAAGCTGCAAAGCTAGACACCAGGTTATTAAGAATGATTCATTTTAGAATTAAAGCCTGAAAAGAAACACACACACACACAGACTCTTATTGCTTTAGCTTTTGTGTGTAAATCAGTCTTACCTTGGCTGATGTCACTACTAACAAATGAGGCCTTATTCAGAAGAATGACATCACATCACCACAAACAGATTAAAACCACGATTTATTGTAGTCCTGCAAAAACCCACACACACTGATTTATTTCGTTGTGAAAGACATGAATCACATAGGCCAGTTCATGTTCCATGGGGGCCCTGACAGAATTTCAGTGATTTATTCCCAGTCAGTGTGCTCCCTCTTTTATCACACTAAATTCACGTTAAATGTGCCATCAGCCTGACATCCACGCACATCGACGGGACTTTTTCACTCCAGCTTGTTCCTGCATGCACCTCCTTGGCCGTGGAATGCCTCCTCCAGCTGCAAATAATGCCATCGCTCCATATGTTCTGCACCGTGCCGAAGGTTCTGCCGGTTTTACGTTACTTCGCATGTGCGTGTATATATTTTTTGAAACGTAATACGCCACTTTACAGTGTTCAGAATGTCACGTCTTGGTAAGCGCACTGAATCGAGAGCATTTCAGCGTTAGGAGCTGGACGAGGTTCCGCCAGCGGTGGTGGTGAAGGAATGCACCGAAATGGAGGATAGGTGTTCTCTAATGACATGCACACACCTTTAAGATTTTATCGCTCATGACAGATTTATGTTCAAGCTTCGATCGTGTTCTTTGCACGCTGTACCATATGTCATGATGACTAAATATGTCTAATAGTCCATCAACGTCAAGCTGTTGGGAAACTACGCAGAGGATTTGATTTACAGCACACAGGCTTTTAGGACTGCCACGTTCTTTACAGAAATGTGTGCAACACATTCTCTCACTCTCTCTCTCCACACACACACACACACACACACACACACACACACACACACACACACACACACACTCAGAGTTTTGATTGAGTATGTCTGAAAAGTTATTCTGTAGTGGGGGTATATCTGGGAGTAAACTGACACATTCCTGTCACGAATCCATCCCCTCAAGCAGCTCACACTTTTTAGAGAAAAATACTGTGGCTATTTCTATAAAAACTTTTCGAGTGTGTTCAACAACACACACGCAAAGGGCCGTGTTCGACAACGCGGCCCTTTGTTTTTGTTTTTTTTTACAAGAATACGCAACAATTAAAAAATGTTTGTTATATTTTTACACAGAGTTGCTGGTTTATTACATATGAAATAATTAACAGGCATTCTAATTAAACTCCACTAACACAGCACTAGCATTCCCCTGAAATATAAGATCTGCTTATTATATATAGTTTTTTTTATTTTTTATACTTAAATTTTTAAGATCATATCCGATTATAAACCTGAAAAAATTATCTTGAACAGAGTTGATTTTTTTTCTATAGGGATTATGATGAAACCAAAAAGATTATCAAGCCTAGATATTTATTTTTACAAGTTGTATTATTTCATAATGAAAAAGATTCAACTCAGCATATAATTTTTTTTCTGAGAATGCTTTTCATCTTCGACCACACTGATGGTAAAAGAACACATTTATTTTGTTTGTACTCTGAGTGACATGGCAGGATTGTTTTTTTTTTCTCATGTAATAAATAATTCTCAGTAAATAATTCATCTGTAAAGTGTTTCATCTATTAATATCTACACTACGTTGCTCAGTCCTTAGCACTGAATAAACAAACTTTTTTGCTTTTCCTCAGTGAGCCACAAGACTGCATATAGCTGCAACCTGCTCTGAAATAGTTTGTTTATTTATTTATTTTTATTTAAGTCTTGGTTCACTGTGTCCCCAGGAAAGAAAGAAAAAAAGATCACACCTGAACTCTATTAGCTAAAGTGCAGCTGTCTCGTGTTGAGCCGCGCTCTCGGCCCTCAGGAAGCCCCTGCATAATGCATGAGAACTAGTTCAGCGGTCGGCTTGGGGAAGGTTTTTCTTTCAGGTTTTTGTTTTCTTTGTAACGTTTGCAAATTTCAACAGTCACAGAGAATCAAGCGGAAGATAGCGATTTGTCATTTTAGTGTACGTTGCAGTAGTAGCTAGTCTTCCTCACTGATATTTACTGATGACACCATTATAAACATTTTCATATTTATTATAATATTTTATGGATTTAGTCACCTAAGGAAGGTCTCAATATTACAAACAATATTTCAAGTCATTTTAATACTACTATTACTACTACTAATAATAATAATTATTATTATTTTTATAATTATAATTATTATTATTAGTAGTAGTAATGGCATTTTGTTTTTTTCTGTTTAAGTTAAATATAATTGTGACTGTCATGTAGTGCACTATGTTTATCCCACTACCTTTGTTATACCCTATGTAGAGAGCATATAAAGTGAATAGGAAGCTATTTGGGATTCAGCCTACCTTTTTGTTGCACTGAAAAGTCTTTGTTTGGCTGTGTAAACTGTAAGCTTATAAATATTTAAAGACATTGGAATGAATGAAACTTTGAATTGAACTGTACGTCTCTGAGTACTTTTTAAAGGAACTGTACATCCTTATTCGTTTTCTTTTTCCTCCTTTGTGGTATGAACAAGGATTTTAAGCACAGAAGGTGCCACAAGTCATAGAATATGAGATAAAGAGCTAAAGGTTTAAAAAAGATTCCTCGTAATCCGATTACACGAATAAACTGCAACACGGCCAAAATCCCACTATATAAACAGCGATGCTACATATAAGATTTGTTCTCATGTGAGAGCTATTATTAAGTTGTCATAAAGGAAATCGGACCGGACCCCCGGATTGCCTCGAAGTGTCTGTAGCTCTCTGCATAATGGATAGTTGTGTTTGGGGCACTGTAACGGAGGCATAGTCAAATTCCTGCGTCTTGATGCTGCAGGGGATTTCAGCAAAAACGCTGTTTGGCCTGTCAGTGTGCTATTGCTGTTTGGTGCATGTATAACTGTTCTGACACACAGTTAACCACACAATAGCTCCTCTCATTCTTTCAAACTTTTAACTGACAGCACCTGTCAACTGAGATGACACAACATGCCCTGTGTGTGTATGTCAGAGCGAGAGGTGCGCCGGTTAAAGGGGAGGTCTGCTCACATGTGGAAGCTGTTAGCTGCTGTCAGCACTAAGTTAACCTGCAGCACACACACACACACACACGCAAAGACAAAGAGTAGGAGGTTCTGTACACTTCATACGATGATCAATATTCACACTGGACTGTGTACAAGTTCTTTAAAGATATACGCCAGAATTGTTTCAACTGCAGTAGCTATAGTGTATATAAAAAAATGATACACAAAATCTGACACTTTAGGCTTTTTCTGTGAAGAAAAGAAATGAAAACTTGCTCATGTAGAGGAAGTAAAGGTAAACATGAACATTTCTGGTATTTAGAAGACAGCCTTATCCAGAGTGACTTAAATTTTAGTATAAGCTTGGTGGACCAGGGATTTGAACTTTTGATTCGTCGGGCAGTAGTCCAACACCTTAACCACTATCACATCCCTTTTTTCTGTTCATTTCATTTTTTTTATTGTTCACTGTGACTTGTCATTTTGTCATTTTTACCCTCAATACCCATACTGAAAGCTATAGTTTTCTTTACTAACTTCTAAGTTTTAAAGTGTTTTTCCCCCTCCTTTTTTTTAACTGAAGCACTTCACACAAACAGTTTCACAAAAAAAAATCTTACATTGTAAATATATTAAAATCAGTCCTAAACCCACAAAAAAAAAAAACAAAACAAAACAAAAAAACAGGAGAGCTAAGACAACGTTTGTTCTATATAAACATTTCCAATTCTGAAAGTTTATTTATTGTGTTTGGTAGATGCAAACTAAAGTGACTTTAGACTTTATCTAAAGTGACTTACATTTATCCCAGTTTTCATTTACAAATCGGCAGGTGAGGATTAAGGGCCTTGCTCAGGAGCCCAGCAGTGGCAACTTGGTGGTCCTGGGAATTTTTTTTTTTTTTTTTTTTTTTTTTTTTTTATATTTTTTTTTTTTTTTTTTTTAAAAAGAATTTTTTTTTTTTTTTTTTTTTTTTTTAAAAAGAATTTTTTATTATTATGCAAACAGACAATTACAATATTTACAGAAGAGAAATTAGATGCAAAATACAAAGACCAACAAAACAAAACGTGTGTGTAACTGTAAGTGTAACTGGGTGTGGGAGTGGAGATATGTGAATGAAGGAGCATGTAGGGAAGTACAACAGATTTAATATATATAATATCAAAGAGGAAAATATATTAATTTAAATAATAATAATTATAATGACAATAATAATGATGAGGATAGAAATAGTATCACACAAAACAAAAAAATACATAAAATAAATTTAACCATGAAAAAAATAAAACTGGAAAATGGGGTATGAGGAAGGGGACTATCAACAGTAATAGCAATAATAATAATAATAATAATAATAATAATAATAATAATAATAATAATAATAATAATGAAAAATCCAATTAATAAGAAATAGTAGTAATAGTAATAGCAGTAACAGAGAGGGGGGGAGTTAGAGATGCTCTTCCTGACCCCCCTCCTCCCAATCATGTGTGATTATTGATGGGTTTATTGATGGTGTATCATTGAGGATGGCTTCAGACAAAGAAGGTCAGTGGATTCATGACTGTTTGAAGTTAAAGAGAGATAACCAAGATGGGTGTAATTCTGATGTATTATTTTGAGTGGAGGTATACAAGTTTTCCATGGAGATGTACTCTATTAGTAAATTTTTCCAAGTTGTAATGTGTGTGGTGTTCCTTGATTTCCAGTACATGAGGACAGTTTTCTTGGCGATAGTTAGAGCCACTAGGAGCAATTGATTGTTTGTACTGTTTAAATTGATTATGGCTATGTCACCTAATATACAGAGGGAGGGAGACAGCGGGATGTGACAACCCATAAGGTTGGATAGTGAGTCAGTAACGTTTTCCCAGAATTTTTTAACCGCAGCGCATTGCCAAATAGCGTGTAAATATGTGTCTGGGGTGTTTTGTGTGCAATGTGAGCATGTTTCTGACGTAAAACCCATTTTAAATAATTTCTGTCCAGTTAGGTGAAATCTATGAAGTACTTTATACTGTATAAGTTGTAAGTTGGTGTTTTTTGTTTTTTTGCAGATTTGTGTCCAGAAAGCGGCATTGGGAGCAATAGATAAGTCTGATTCCCATTTAGCATTGGGTAGGCTTAATGTGTTGTCTGATTTGGATATTATTTTATATATTTTGGAGAGTTATTTTTTGGAGGGAGGTTATATTAATTAATTCTGAAATTGGAAAGGTCTAGATTAATTGTCTGAGTGTGGCTTTTTGATTGAATAGATGATTTGATTTGTAAATATTCCAAAAAACAATTACTCCCAATGCCGTATTTCTGGACCAAGTGGGAAAATGGTGCCAAGTTGTTATTAAGGAGGATGTGTTGAAGTTGTGTGATGCCATTATCTACCCATGTGCGTAGGTTGAGTGGCTTCTTATTAACTTATTATTAATCTTTTATTTTTAAATCTATTAATTTAACTTATTAAAATCTGGGTTATTCCAGATCGGGGTGTATTTAGATGATGCAAGAGGGGTGTTTGTGAATTGATTAAATTTCCACCAGGCTGTCAGAGCTGTGGCTATTGTTGGTGATTTAAAACAGTGGTGCTTTTTGATTGCCTGACTATAGAAAGGTAATTCTGAAATGTTAATCTCTTTACAAATTGACTGTTCAAAATCTAGTCATGTGTTTTCTGATGGGTTAGGATGAATCCATTTGTGTATGTTTTTGGTCGTCCTGGGATTTGATCTCTCAACCTTCAGAGCAGTAGACTAACATCTTAACTACTGAGCTTTCTGTTCCACTTCCAGTTCCAATCTTCATTTGTTACTGGAGAAGACATCCAGTCTGGATATTAGATCATTGCCTTCTGTAATTAGAAGCATAAACTCATCTTCTGAGCATGTTTTAATTATTTATTTATTTATTTATTTATTTATTTATTTATTTATTTATTTATTTATTTATTTTTATGAGTGTCTCAACACATTTATATTTATGTTAAACATGCTTTTTTTAAAGCATGTGTAAGCCTTATTTTTGCCTCGCATCTTTTGGGTTAGGATTCCAGGAGTTTGCCTCTAAACTGTGTTTGCAGAGTTGTCACGCTCCCCCCTTGTTCCAAGGTTTTCTTGGGGTAATCCGCTTTCTTCTCCAGGCTCCCTGCGGTTCGGAAAATGGAAAGATGGATGCACAAATTTTTGTCCCTGGAAATTGCACACGTGCTACAGAGGCAGTTGGAGCAAGCTGGAAAATGGTGGACTTCTCTTTTTACCAGTTCCCATTACATATGAGTCAGTAAAAAATATCCTGGAGTAATGGTTCTTTTTTTAGCCTAATCTGAATCACTGCATGAACAAACTCTAGTCTAACGTGATGAAGACAGCCCAGACCAGCGTCATGCTCTTACTGCAGCCCGTAACGTTTGGCCTGGTTGCTGTGTTTGTATGTTTATACTGGAGAGGAGCAATGAATGATGAGGTGAGGTGAGGTCTGGAGTAAGTGAGTTAAAAAAGGGGGGAAAAGAGAAGTTAGTATCAAATGAAGCATGAGTTTAATTGGCTGATGAATCCCCTTCAGTTGCGGAGGAGCATAGATGGAGGGAGGACGAGAAGCAGATGAAGAAGAGGGAGTTTGTGTGTGTGTGTTGGCCATGGGACACATGTTCAGTAGAAACCTCATCTCGGACTGCTCTAACTGAATATTTGCCTGCTCAGCAAATGATTTTTCTGTATATTTGTCTACTTTCCTAATAAGCCCCTAATCATTTCCAGCAACAAACACACTCCAGTGAACCCCTGCAACCATCATGGCTCATTGTGGTTGAATATTGGAACCAGTGAGCAGGTGAAAGCAGTGTGCAAGAATAACAACTGGAAAATATGCCTCCTTAATTTTGCATTGGAGCTTCAAGACCAATACTGCTAACTCTTATAACCCTATAAATCACACAAACACACACACTTTAACAATAACATTATTTACTCCTAAACAGGTTGAAATTAGATTTTTAATGGATTAATTTGTCTAATTGTTACTTTTGGAATTTCTGCATTCAAATTTTGGCCACTCCTCCTGATGATCTGATGCAGTGACTCCAACACATTCTGAGGGGAAAAGGGACTTCCTCCTGATGTTCTTAGCTCCATGGCATCTTAAGGTTTATTTAATAGAGACGTGAATCACATGGACAGGACAGTGTGTGTGTGTATTATTCATTTATTCATTCATTTTCTACCGCTTATCTGACCTACCTCGAGTCACTGGGAGCATGTGCCGATCTCAGGCGTCATTGGGCATCAAGGCAGGATACACACTGGACAGAGTGCCAACCCATCGCAGGGCATGTGTGTATTAATGGTACATTATTTATGGACCGCAACTTTTTACTGCTGATTTTGAAGACCTGGTGTCATGAAATTTGAATAATACAATAATACAAATTTGTTCTGTTTCACTTTGAGAATATCATTTGCATCTCACAGAAAGGAGAAACAGTTTGGATTTTCATGCTGATTTCTAGACTTTTGGTAGAGAAGTAAAAAGAAAAAAGTCTCTGAGGAGATTATTTTCCTTTTTTTTCCCCCAGAGAGATTTTTTTCTGATCTTGCAGTCTAATAGATATTAATAGTGGTACTTGAGACACGGGCACAGTTAATGTCAGCGGTATTATTCAGCACAGAATTCAGCGCCGGTTCTCCAGACTGTCTCGTCCTTATTTTTCCCACAGTCACCATAACCCATAGCTGTGATGACCACTTCAGGCTACTGATCGCCAGGCAACACAGCTGAGCGAGTCTGTAAACAAGCCGAACCAGAGACGGCGAGATGACGTCAGCTTTCTGTGGCTTCACTTCACTCTTTCTCCAAACTCGCCCTTTTCTTTTTCATTCTGCTTCATTCTCTCTCTTGGATCATCTGTCGGTTTCAGTTCTCACACTCACCCACACATGGCTCTGAAACATGCCATCAGTCTTCTATAAAGACACCAAACTATTTAACTATTTGTCATTTCCATCTCGCATTAATCAGCTGTTCGTGTTTGCGGCTTTCTCACAGAGGTGTGGTAGATGCACTGCTCAGATTCTGCTCGTCCTCCCACGACAGACACGTTTCTGTCATGATGGAACGCCATGTGGAGGCGTGTAAATGAAAGGAGTGTGTCGATGTTGAGAAGTAAAGCCATTTTGAGCCCGTATTAGCTCATGTCACTTTTCTCTCACTTAGTCATCATTCTCATCTGCCAGTGGCTTTTGGGTTTCCCCATCAAGTGTGGGGACAATTCAGAGCTCATTATAAGACTTTGCAGTAACTTTGTATGTGATGGGAGTAGAGCAAACCGCTGCATCATGAAGTGTACTCCTATTGACAAAATGGTAACTCTGTACACAGAATATATAATAGATAGGATTTAAAATGCTAAAGTATTCCTTGAAGACACATCTCTGAGACTCTGCAATTACTACAATCCAGTATTTTAATCATTTTCCATGAAAAACATGTTCACTGAAAATTCAGCTGCTGTCAAGTCAGGAAATGTTTTTAAAACCAAAACCTTTCTTGAGGTCATAAATCCACAACTCTGCACAATCAAAGCCTAATAATAAACACACAGACGTATTGTTATTTAGCAAAGAAAACCAAATTGCTGATCATTTTTCGAGTTGGCGACTTAAGGCAACATGAGTCGCCGCAACCGTTGGAGACAAGCCAGAGACAAAAGCCAATGTACAGCAGTATGAAATATAGAGATAGTTTGAACTTCATGAATATATAGAGCGACTAGCAACAGGAGTGAAGACAGCACATGTGATGGTCCATGGTAAAGCGCTCACCCTGATGTTCTTTCATCTGATATATTGTACACACTCTTGAATTTTATACGCAAGCATCAGGTCTATAACAAGAATGTTTTTCATTTTCGCTGCAAGAAAACTGAATTGTTGTCAAGTCAAATGCTAGTTGATGCGTCACTGATCAATGCTACTATAGCAACCAGGAGCGCCTTCTGACGACTTGTTGCCATATGTGTGAATGGAGCCAAGTGTTTTTTTGGAGAAGCTTTCTGTAAGGAGACATTTATTAATCTTTTAGGTAAGAAGTTTCCAGTGTTAGAGATTTTTTCAAGACAGGGAACTCTGCAACATTCTGCTGTCTTGTAATTTTTGTCTAGTTAATGTGGGGATGTGGTTAAGATTGTGGACTACCAATTGGAAGGTTGCAAGTTCAAATCCCAGGTCCTTAACTCTCAAATGTTTAGTTGTTTAAGATGTAAGTCACTCTGGATAAGGACATCTGCCAAATGCTATAAATGTAAATGTCAAGAAATAAGAATAAGAAGCTGTCTTGTGGATGTTCCACATCTTTAGATAGAACTAGTAATTGATAAAAAGTATGATGTGTTGTTCATTTATTTAAAAAAAAAAAGATAATTTTTTACTAAATGTAATATTAAAAAAATAAAAGTCACTTCTTGCGGAGCTGTTAGTAGAATAATCTTTTACATCCGCTTCACAGCACGAGCCCATTGTGGATTATTTTCCAGTAACAGCAAAACCTTTTCCATCTTACTCTTTTCAAAAACACTTTTCACACAAAGGTATAATCGGTCAGACACCCCAGCAGGATATTTTGGACCCCTGACCTGGATTAGGCTATTGAACTGGACCCTGGACAAATATTTTCTCCTGGACAGTGTTCACTTATTAAGAGCCTCTTGGGCTTCCTGTCTACTCAGGAAACAAGACTAATAACTATTCAATATATAAGAACAGCTTTGGTCCTCTTTATTTTCTAAGATGAGTGTCTTTCAGTTTGGAGCGAACTTGCTTTCAGCTCTTTTTTTAGGGCCTCGTGGCTGTGATAATCACGTACATTACAGGCCCAGCGGATAAAGATTATTAATATTTCTTGGTGATTAATGCGATTTTTGTGTCTTTTTTCCAGATTTCCTTCGACCTAGCAGAATACACCGCAGACGTGGACGGCGTGGGGACGTTGCGTTTGTTGGACGCAATAAAGACGTGCGGCTTGACGGATAGCGTGCGTTTCTACCAGGCTTCCACCAGCGAGCTGTATGGCAAAGTGCAGGAGATCCCACAGACAGAGACAACGCCATTCTACCCTCGATCACCTTATGGTACACGCACACACACTCATTCTGAGAGCCTTCTTCCACCTGCAAGTTTCTTCCTTCCTCCTAATCCAACATTTTAGTAGAAAAAAGTGCCCAATTTTTGTTTTTAAAGTTTAAAAAAAGAAGATTTGCCTGGAGATGAAGCTCATTCCCAGGCCAGAAAAATGTAAAGGTTATAAAAGTGATGCAAATATTTATTTTGGATCATTTCCAAAAGCTTATTCCAAATGTCTGGTGTCTGTTTAGTTCTTCAGTTTTGTTATGAAGCTAATTTACTAATAATAATTCAGAGCAACTTGTCCAGTAGCTGCTAATTTACCACTGAACTGACTATACTGTTTTTGTGCGTGTCTCAGGTGCCGCTAAGCTGTATGCGTACTGGATAGTAGTGAACTTCAGGGAGGCGTATAATCTGTTTTCTGTGAATGGAATTCTCTTCAATCATGAGAGCCCTAGAAGAGGTGAGATCACAGGACACACAAACGGCCAGTGTAACTGCTTTAAGAGGGTGTGCGATGAATAGTGATGTACAGTTTAGTGTAAAGAGCGGCGCACCACCTCCCACACACACACACACACACACACACACACACACGTACAAAACTGAAACTGAATAAGTGGGGTGCTGGAAGGGCTGTGATGTTGTGCTCTAGTTTTAGCATTTTAGATGACAAATATATTCTAGGGTTATTTCCCTGAAGATTTAAGGAGTGGGCACAAGCTGTGTGTGTGTGTGTGTATATGTATATATATATATATATATATATATATATATATATATATATATACACACACACACACACACACACCCCCCACACACACACAGCTTGTGCCCGCACACATATAATTCATATAATACTATAAATTATTATTCAGTTATATTTTTCTAGCACTTTTTTTATTTTATATTTTTTTAATTTGTTTTAATGTTTTATTGTAAAATGTATTCAAATTTTAAAAATTAAAATGTGTGTGTGTGTGTACACATCATGCTGACAACTATTTTCACTGACGCTTTGTTGTCTAGCGAATACTTTGCTTTTGATGAAAGAGGAGCACTTTAAAGTGCTGGAGCTCTTCAGCTGAGGGACCAGCAGCAGTATGAATGTGTTGAAGTTTTCAGCTGTCCAACATTCACAAAGCCAAACACGTTATTCTACACTCTCTCACACACACCTGTGTTTGTGTTAACCTTGTTGGCACAGTAACCAAGGAGGTGAATGACAGAGATGCTGCTTTAGTGTTCAAAATGAAGTGTCACTCGTCGCATTCTTTTACACACACACACACACACACAAACACACACACAAACACACACAAAAAAGTAGACCGAATGTTGCTAGATAGCACCTTTCATTTGTGTGGCAAGACTCTAATGGCAGCTGAAAAAGTATAAAAAGCCTCAGTGTTTAGACACAAAGATTTCTAAACAGCCATTTTTTTTCTACGGGTTGTTTTTTTCTGCCCTCTCACATGCACACACCTGCAGACGGCCTGTTATTTTTTCTTTTTCTTTTTTTTTTTTTTTTGGTGCCCCTGAGCCAGGGATGTTTTAGCCAGGCAGATCATGGGCTGCGGTCAAAACTCTGCGTCTCTGCTCGTCTTCATGACTCCCCTCACACACATAATTACACTCCAAGTGGAAACGCGAGCCGGTGTGTGGAGACGGCCCGTCGTAGCCTTTCAAACACACGCTAAACGCACACAGCAAATCCATTATAACCAAGCCCTCGTCCATCGCCAAACATGGAAGATGAAATCAGATCGCTTGCAGTCGCAGCAGTGTTTAGCGCGCTGAGCTTCGAGTTGCCCGTCTCTTTCCTGCCAAACTCCCAACACCTGGCTGTGATCGGTGTGTGGTGAAGGAGCCCTTTGTGATGGAGCCCAGTGTCTCTGCGGTGACACAATTCAGTCCAGTTCAGCTTTATTTCTACAGTGCTTTTAACAGTGAACATTGTCTTAAAGCAGCTTTACAGAAATATAAAGAGAGGAAATGGTAGCAAGGACAAACTCCGAGACAATATGAAGACTAGAGGAACCAGACTCTAAAGGGATCCATCCTCATCTCACACCTCAACCTTCCCCTCAGTGTATTCCTGTGTATCTGTGTCCCCACATGATTTAACAAACTTCAATACACAGTATTTTAACGTGCTGCAATTTTTGTGGCAAAGCGACAAGCCACGTTTCAATTGAGTTTTTCACAAATCTGTACAAATTGAATGATAACAGAAACATAACAAATCCAAACTACTGGTCGAATGATTTTCCATCAGTTCAGTGTGAAAATACCCACAGCAGCATGTCTAACAGTGTTTTTTAGCTGTGCTACTGATCGAAAGATTGTGACTTCAAAACCTGGGTTCACTAATCTGGGCCCCTGAGCAAGGCCCTTAACTATAAATTGAGATTAAATGTAAGTTACTGAAAACTCCTTGTCACAGCTTTCTTTTCTACAGTTGAACGTATTCAGGTTGTCTGTACTGTAGTGCAACTAATCATCTAAATGCTGAAGCATGACTACAGATAATGATTTGGCTTCTCATGGCTTCTTTGTACAAATTCGAGTTAAGTAATTAGCACCCTGGGTGCACTGACTTGCACAAACCCGTTTACACGTGCACACGCATGTCCACGCACACACGCATTATGAGGAGCATTTAAAGGAAGTTTCCTAGTTATAAAAGCTGCTTATTGAACACTCATGCTATTGGACTTGTTTAGTGCGAGTGTAACCCGAGCCTGAGCCCCCATGTACCGCTCCTGCAGCTGTGGTGGAGTGGAGTTACTGACTACATTACAGCTCCAACCTCTGTCTGCTTTTAAACGCAGCCCAGCCCAGCAGGTCTTTCGAGCGCCCAAGGTTTCCCACAGAACTGAGCACGTATGTGTGTGTGTCTCTGGCAGCTTTGCAGGACGTTGGAGCGGCTCACGCTGCCTCTAGGGTGGTCCACTGACTAGACAAGACTCTCATTTTATGCCTGTGTGTGCTTGTGTTTTTGTGAGCGACTAAATGACTGACTGACTGACACACTGCGGGATTTATTTTGGCCTGACAACTGAGATTTATCCTGACATTTTTGCATTGGGGGTGGAAGAAAAGGAGGAGAGCGAAAGGGAGAAGGAGAGAAAGAGAAAATAAGTTAAAGATACGCAAAATGGGGGAGGACGCTGTATATGATGTTTATTGAAGCTGAATTGAAAGTGTATAAATAGTAGTAGTTAAGTGTGTGTGTGTGTGTGTGTGTGTGTGTGTGTGTGTGTGTGTGTGTGTGTGTGTGCACGTGCATATTTTGCAGGATCTAACTTTGTGACACGGAAAATTAGCCGCTCAGTGGCAAAGATCCACCTCGGCCAATTAAAGTGCTTCAGCCTGGGTAATCTGGACTCAAAGAGAGACTGGGGCCATGCCAGAGACTATGTGGAGGTATACACACACACACACACACACACACACACACACACACACACGCACACACACATGGATTCATTACAGTGTAGAGCTGTACAAGAGGAAACACACATAGACAAGTGTACTAAGTATTTTGAAGATGTTCAAGATGTTGTATCAGCAAACTCGTGTTTGATTTCCAAGCTTCTGTAATTTGGCCCTGGAGCAACAATGATAATGTAGCGAACATCAAAGCTTCTAACCACCAGTTTAGCTCTGTGACAACAAGCAAACCATTACACACTCACTTTAAGCCTGTGTCTCGTACACGTGTTATAGACATACATGTCTCATACAACTTAAACTCTCAGACAAGTCCATGCATTCAACACGTAGATAGATAGATAGATAGATAGATAGATAGATAGATAGATAGATAGATAGATAGATAGATAGATAGATAGATAGATAGATGGATGGATGAATTTAGATATAAAGATGTGAAAATGGATGGATGGATAGATATATCTATTGTTATGTATAGTATATAACAATTACAATTCTATAAGCATCTAAACATTATATATAATAGTAATAATAATAATCAGTTTACGAGTAAATCTCATGTTCAGCTTTATCATTTACGTAAAGAAAATATTTCATAGTCATAAACTCTGCATCACTCTCATGTATGTGCAGTCTATCTAAAGTCTCCAAGACAACAGCTCATCAAATATGAGAAGGTCACTAAAAATACACTTTTCACACAAAAAAAACTTTAAAAAAAAAAAAACATTTCTTTGGATATTGAGTGTCATTGTTAGGATTAGATGTACACATTGTGTTAACGTTACGATAGTAACATCAGTAGAAACTGGTGAGGTGTGTGTGTGTGTGAGAGAGAGAGACAGAGAGAGAGTGTGTGTGTGTGAGAGAGAGAGACAGAGAGAGTGTGTGTGTGAGAGAGAGACAGAGAGAGTGTGTGTGAGAGAGAGAGACAGAGAGAGTGTGTGTGAGAGAGAGAGACAGAGAGAGAGTGTGTGTGTGAGAGAGAGAGAGACAGAGAGAGTGTGTGTGAGAGAGAGAGACAGAGAGAGTGTGTGTGAGCGAGAGAGACAGAGAGAGTGTGTGTGAGAGAGAGAGACAGAGAGAGTGTGTGTGAGAGAGAGAGACAGAGAGAGAGTGTGTGTGTGAGAGAGAGAGAGACAGAGAGTGTGTGTGTGAGAGAGAGAGACAGAGAGAGTGTGTGTGAGAGAGAGAGACAGAGAGAGTGTGTGTGTGAGAGAGAGACAGAGAGAGTGTGTGTGTGAGAGAGAGACAGAGAGAGTGTGTGTGAGAGAGAGACCGAGACAGTGTTTTTTGAACGTTTTCTGTTTGAGTGAATGTTTGCAGCAGTATGAAATTGTCATACATTCTGAATTACACAGAATCAACTGTGTTATTATTTATTATTAATATATAGCTTTTTATTTTAAGTTGCATCATATTAACAGGATTGTTCATATTTCTTTATTGTGGGAAATGTTTATATCATTGTATAGTTACATTTTTCCTCTTTTAAGAAACATTTCAGTCAAAATAGAGTTCAATGTAAACAGAAGTACTTTCACTAAATTTATAAATGAACTTTATTACTCATTCCTTTTCAAGCCATGTGTCCTGGTCTGAGTCGTGGTGGACACAGAGCCTGTCTTAGGAAGAGCGAGTGTGTAGTGTGTGTGTACACCCTGAATATGACACAAGTGCACACAATCATACACTCATTTACTGCTAGACATTTCAGTATAGCCAATTCAGTGCCGGGTGAGTTTTAGGGAGGCGAGAGGAAAGCAGACAACCCAGATGAAAAAAACACACACACACACACAAGGACATGTGATGCAGGCTATAATCTAAACTTACTGTTGTCCCAGGAACCCTGGAGCTACGAGGTGGCAATGATGCCTAGTACACAGTCATATTTTGAGAGCAGAAATGTCTGTTAGAAGCAGTTTGTATGAGGATAAAATGCAAATTTGATTTATAGATTATAGACTCTGTGTCTGTTTATTTACAAAAGATTATACCGAGCTGACAGACGACTTCTGAAGTGAGTGTGCGATTATTTAGACTCGTAATTATAACCATTCATGTTAACAGCCTTAACATCTCCAGTGCAGAAGAAAAGGTTCATATTCCAAACCTTTTGGATGTGAGGAACTATTTCTTTGGTTTAAAGCAAAAACAGCTTTAAAAAATGTTATGAAGGAAAAGATGGCCACAAAGTCAAACACTGGCTTATTGCTGCATTTACAAGCTTGATATAATTTTAAACCCAAGCTAATTTTCTCATCGTGTTGTTCCGTGTACTTTTTTTCTCTCCCTCGAGTGGTTTTACTCCATGTTAAATTGAATGTGAGAGCTCTGGGCTTCAGCACGGTGTGTGGGAGACTTTTAGGAAAATGGAGGTGTTTTGTACCAGTTGTGACTTTTTGTGAGATCTGTGAAGTCTTCTGAGTCACACAGCTCTAAAATAGCATTTGTGGAAAATGCAGCATTTCTGTCAAAGTAACAACTATTGTGTGTGT
Organism: Tachysurus fulvidraco; assembly: GCF_022655615.1. NCBI lineage: Eukaryota > Metazoa > Chordata > Actinopteri > Siluriformes > Bagridae > Tachysurus > Tachysurus fulvidraco. The sequence continues at coordinate 10,062,950 of NC_062533.1, forward strand.
GTGTGTGTGTGTGTTTGAGAGAGAGAGAGAGAGAGAGAGAGAGAGAGAGAGAGAGAGAGAGAGAGAGTGTAGTTTGTGTCTGTGTGCTTAAACACTTGAGCCTATGTGTAGTTTTGCTTGGTATATATTATTTGTGTACAGTATTGAGTGATTTACACCTGATTGACTCAGCAGTAAAGTTAAAAGGCAGCTTGTATATGAAATGGTGTAATGCACGCAGCATCTTTTCACATTAACGCGTAGTGATTGCTTGAGAAAGTGTGTGTAGTACGTAGATGGAGTTTGGTTTTTGGGGTGGAGAGGTTAGCGTGATGGGTTTGGGGTTTTAGAATCCAGTGGCCAACATCCAGCAAGGGAAATAAACACAGCTGCAATCTGAGACCACCTTATTGTGTGTGTGTGTGTGTGTGTGTGTGTGTGTGTGTGTGTGTGTGTGTGTGTGTGTGTGTGTGTGTGTGTGTGTGTGTGTGTGTGTGTGTGTGTGTGTGTGTGTGAGAGAGAAACGAAGAGAGAGCCGGTATTTACCCCCTTGAGAGTACCACATGTCCTAAAAATGATAGCAATACATGTCTATTTTGACATTCTGCGAACATCTGGTGACGTACACCTGAATTTCATCTAAAAATGGAAAAGAAATTCTGGAATACTAAAAGCCAAACGACTTTTCTGATACCACGGAATAAGTTTGATCTATAGGCTTCTTTAGCTGCAGTAATATAAGATCATTGGGAGTGTCTCACTGAAGATAGAAATCTGCATCTGTGTATCTTCTTGTTTGAGCACACTTTATTCTTACTGACCAGACACGTGTATACACACAGCTGGCACTTTAAAGGATTTAACAGTGCCTCTGCTATGCTATGAGGACAACTTGCCTTCATGGTTTGTGTTTCACTTGTTCCAGTAGAGGGAGGAGTCTCTGTAAATCAAAACACACTTATTTGTACCGATTACCTTTATTCTAAGATGAAAGGTTACTCTTCAGATGAGTTTGGTCTCTTCAGGCATGACTGTTCACTGCATTCACATTGTCTCAAAGCAGCCTTACAGAAGTATAGAAACTGAGTGAAAAATCCCATCCTCTTTTTGGGTGACACTGGAAAGGAAATAAAGTAAATGTAAATAATGTCATTTCTACGACAGTTTGTAGAACATATGAGTTTATTTTACATATGATATGATATATATATATTTGGCAATGTCTTCTCCTTTACAGCATGTCCACGAGAAAATGGGTGCAAGCGAGGTAAAGCAGCCTGTGTGCTCAGTACGGATCGGGATTTCAGAAATTTCATTAAGATGTAATCTGATTTGGATTCAATATTTAGTACAATGGATCAGGTCCGACTCGGACTGAATGTTCTTGGGGCCGAAGTCAGGTCACGGTTAATGTTTCAAGCTTGATTGAGGTTTGAATTGTGTAGGGCTGCATGATATTTGTTATTGCAGTGCTTGTATATTCTCCTGTTGTGCAGGATAAACCTTATTATTTTGCTGCTCTGTTACAATTGTTTGGATCAGGAATTCTCTACTTATTTTGTAGGCAGAAACTGCTTTAAAATACACCTGTGAAAAATTTCCACACAAGTTGCTCGCTCCTTATTTCAATGTGTACAATTATTTTATTTTTTTATTATTATTAAATTTATAGACTTAGTATTAGATCCTAGAGTATTTTTTCTCCACTGAAGAAACACATTATGTTCAAGTTGAACATATTTAGGCGTACGTTTTATTAAATCCGTTCAGTTGTGCTTATATCATGTATTAAATAGAGCCATCGAGTGTTCATAAAAACCATGTTAGGATGCACAGTATGAATAAAAAAAAATATATTAAGATATTTAGCCAATTATGTCACTTTACGTAAACATACCGATAAAGCTGTTATGTTTATTTAGTTGAAAAGAGCACATAGATAAACTAAGTGAGAGTTTTGAGGCAATATCTTGTGGGGATATTTTGCTGGACTGCATGAAAAGATTATGTATACAAAACTACAATATTTGTATACTTTATTATGTAGACAAAACTACACCTTTACATTTTTATTTAAAAATGTTTGTTTAATTTAGTTTATTAGCTAATATGAGTTTGAGAATTAATATGGTTTAGAATTAAGTTTAGTGTAGCATTAATTATCAAAAAAAATCATTGTCTGTTAATTAAAGGTCCTAATAAGGATAGAAAGGCAAACATCCTCTCTCTCTCTCTCTCTCTCTCTCTCTCTCTCTCTCTCTCTCTCTCTCTCTCTCTCACACACACACACTCTCTGTCTCACTCTCTCTTTCTCTGTCTCTCTCTCTCTCTCTGTCTCCCTTTCACTCACACACTCTCTCTCTTCACTCTCTCTCTTTCTTTCTCTCACTCTCTCTCTTCTCTCACTCTCTCTCTCTCTCTCTCTCTCGTTCTCTCTCTGTGTGTGTGTGTGTGTGTGTGTGTGTGTGTGTGTTTGTGTGTTTGTGTGTGTGTGTGTGTGTGTGTGTGTGTGTGTGTGTCAGCTGCTTTCCCTGGGATTGACATCCTCGAGTACTTTCCTGCTGTGTTGAGGATGAAAGCACATGCTCTCATGACTTGCATTCTGTTTTTCCTCTCTTCTCTTCACATGCCCTTTGTAACCAGAATCTCTAACTTTCCGAGTCTCACACTGAGAGGGAGAGGCAGAGAAAAGATCAAAGGATCAGAGGGGGGAAATATCAGTGGTGATAGAACCAGTGCAAGAGGCAGCAAGAAACAAGTTTGGAATCAAGTTTGGCTTTTGCTTTAATATTCTGAAACCCGGCACTGAACTCTGTTCACCTCTGAGTCACCTTTCACTGTTCAGGTCACCAGCCGCTGTGTAAATTTCACTATTGTATCTTCACTTTATATTTCTTCTGCTTTGTCAGCAAGATACGTATTTCATCACAGAGAGGGTGCGCAGTCATTGTCTCACTTACACACACACACACACACACACACACACACACACACACACACACACACACACACACACACACACACACACACTTGTTCACTCTCACCTCATCACTCAGTGTAGCAGCATATTATACTTGTGACCTCTCTGTTCAGTACTATAGGGTTTGTCTTTTCCAACATTTGGAACGATAAAGTAACTCTGTGCGCGTGCGTGCGTGTGTCATTTATTGTGGTTTGTATTGCCACTAGGTGAAACATAAATGTGGTTCGTTCCACCAGATTTTCCCTCAGTAACTCTATTCCTTCTTATTCTATTAGATGAAAAATTATTTTTGCTGAGTGATAACATGCAATGATTGTGAGCCTAATGATTTATCATCAGACTAATAAGTAAAAAGGGCACACTCGTATGTGTTAGTAACAAAGTTGGACATATGAGCCTCAGTCATGTAGCTATGCAAGCGGAGACGTTTAGGATGATGGATATGGTTTCATGGCATTGTGGGTTTTTGTGATCTTGGCTAAATCTTGCTAATATATTTTCATACAGTATACAGTTTAAACGATGATGCAAGCAATTTTGACTCAAAAGGCAAAGAAAAGTCATATGCCAAAACGAGATTGACTCTTAGTGTGAGTCGTGTCAGTCAATAGGAATGTGGGCGGGTCTTTACAGTCATGTCTTTGGCATATTGTATATCCGTGTCCATCTTCACATATTTATTTGGCCAACTAGCTAAATAAAACAAAGTGTATCAAACCTTCAGAATGCTGGATGGCTAATTTGACAGGAAAATGTAAGAAAACTCTGTAGTACATTTCAAAAAAATTTCCGAACCAGAAACCTACTCAGCGGCAGTGAAGGATATGTCTGTGTCATGACGTTCTACATCTGTTGTTTGCAACCAAAGCAATAAAAAGCCATTATCGTTCCTCTGACACATTATAGAATGTCCAGGGTAGATTGTATCATGCATGTGAGATTGATTCTGTAATGTACATCAGGCCCATCAGGCAGAAAGTTTAATCTCTTAAAGGGCCAGTTTGTAATTTTTGGAGCCATCTGATGCCTGCAGGACAAACTGAAATTCTAATGAATTTCTGATTCCTCTCTATAGAAATGATGTTTGTCTTTTAGGATCCCTTTTCGGGAAAAGAGAGCGTGCTGAGCGGCTCTGTGTCAGTTGCTGGTGGAGGTAATTTCATGCCAGAACTGTTTAAACAGAAGCCTGGAGTGGAGGAATAAAAAACCTAACCAGATGCTTTGGCAACACTACAAATCAGGATTTCTTAATGTATCGTAGAAGTTCTATAATTATTACAGGTCTAGAAACATTTTAATCATTACAAACTGCACCTTTAAAGTCAGCGTGCTCTTTTCTTTTGGCTTCATTTCAGTTGCATTCCCTGAGATCCAGGAAAACAGCAGCGAACCCGCAGCACACTCTTTCTGGCCTGCATTACACGTCTCCTGCCACAGAATATTAGCATTGTTTATTGTTTACTCATTTTCTTGTTGTGAACAGTTTCATCTGAACATAACTCAGTGGTTGGGTTTGAATTTGGCACAGAGACGCACTAAATGTGAAGACCTGTTTAGTGGCTCGGTAGATCGCTTCCATCCGTCCTGACAGTAAATCCTCTGTGGTAGATGTTTTTGAGTTCTGAAGGGAATCTGAGCCCGGTGAGTATTTGACTCCCTGACACCGTCCATGAAAACAAGCAGAAAACAAACCTCAGCATCTCAGGCCAGCGGGACAGGTGTGTGTGCGTGTGAGTGTGCGTGTGTGTGTGGGTGAGAGTGTGTGTGAAAGCCTTTCTGTATGCAGTTGAATTTTACTTTTCCTCTGAAAAAGGCCCTGTTTGTCCATTGAAGGCCAAGAGGAAGTCCAGAAGGCTTCTGGCATGTGTGTGTGTACACTTACGGGAAATGAAATATCCCACATCAATCATGTTTTTCCACTCATAAATAATTTATCCTCTCTCTCACTCTCTCGCTCTCTCTTTCTCTCTCCCTCTCTCCATCCTGTTGGTACAGGTCCTGTTCCAGTTCCACCTGCTTTCATTATTTATTTATCTAAACTTTTGGTTTTTTGCACACATTCACCTTTTTTTTTTTTTTAAACACATCATTTTTTTGTAAATTATTAATGGGGGAACTGGACTAGACTGCACAAAAATCTCACACACACGTTTTATGACGTGGTAGTTTTCCAGTTAAAACAGCTCTGCTTCATATGTCACACACTGGGCCACACAATTTTACCGGATTCCCAGTCTAGAGTGGAGCGGCAGAGCGAGAGAGCCCTGTAACACAGGACAGCAGAACGGAAAACGAAGAAAGGCTTGTGTGGGTGTGTTTGAAAGGGGGAGCAGATGCTTGCCAAACAGCCTCTGTATGAAGGGAACAGTGTAGCACTGTAGCCAGATCAGATTGGAAACGCTGAGAATATAGCTGTGTGTGTCAGGGGTGTTGCACTCTTAACCTCACTATGAGCTAAATGGGTGTGCAGCCTCGTGTTTTTCTTCTTCTTTTTTTACCCCCTTGAGACTGTCGAGCATTGACTATTGTCTTTATGAAGCTGGCCCATGACAGATTGGTTGTAACAGGCAATAAAAACAGTTTTCTCTGTGTGTGTGTGTGTGTGTGTGTGTGTGTGTGTGTGTGTGTGTGTGTGTGTGTGTGTGTGTGTGTGTGTGTGTGTGTTAGAGAGTGAGTTTTGAGATTGAATGAAATACATTACTCTGTATATCATGACTTTCAGAGCCTTTTCATTTCTTTTCAATGGTTTAAATTTTAATATTGTTTTGAAATTCAGGTGTTTAAAATCCATGTTCTACTTGAGCATGTGTAATGCTTTTTTTTTTTTTTTTTTTTTTACAAAAAGAAAAACATCTTAGAAATTCCGTACATGTTAGAAAATTGTGTATGTGAGAGAGAGAGATTCTCTCTCTCTCTTTCTCTCACTCTCTACATTAGAAGGTCTTCAGGAAGCAGGAACCTCTGGTCAGAGCACTCTTGAGTGGTGTATCATCCATGATTGAGATCACATTAAGCAGTTGCTTTAAATCCAACAGTCTCCTTGCTTTCAAATCAACAACAGTACAAGAGTGACAAAATCCTGTGTGTGTTCGTGTTAGATGATGTGGGCAGTGTCATCTCTGTCTATTTGTCTGTCATTATGCCCACCTGAACTGCACAGAACAGTTTCGGTAATGACTACAAGCAAAAGCTGAGGCCTATGTGAGAATGTGTGTGAGTGTGTAATACAGAGAAGGTGTTAAGTGACTTGATGAGTTTTCTGTCGTTCTCTTCCACTGCACGTAATGATGCATCACACACAATTACCTGACATGTTTTCACAAAAGGTTCTGGGGACCATGTCCTCCAGCCTTATCACTCAGCATCTTCTTCTTTGTCTGTGTGTTTCTGTGTGGATCTTTGTGTTCGAGCTGTCAAATTCCTTTCCAACTTTATTTGGAGTTTAATTTAATGAAATTTGTGTGCATCTGGCGTATAAGCCTAAATTTACAACCATGCAAGTGGCAACATGTAAAGTGCAATTGTCTCGTATTCGAGGAAGGATCATCCAAAACTTGGGAAGTTTGTGTGAACAATTGGTAAAAGTTCAGGTAATGAGATGATGATGATGACGATGATGATGATGATGATACGTCCACATAGATACATTCAACAGAATTCAAAACAGAAAAGTACAAAAAAGAGGAATAACATCAAAGAAAACTTACACAATTTTTATTTTATACTATTTTAACATATAAGATAAATACAAATAATAAAAACGACTAAAAACAATCATTTATTTTTCCAGCTGTGGCTTTTGCATTGGATTTTGTAGCATCAAAAAACTAGATTTGAATTATGTTCTTGCTGTTGCTCAGAGCAGTATATGCTGTGTTGCCAGGTACAGAATTATGCAACAAATTTAAAAAATATTCAGCAATGCTTGGAAGAAAATGTAATGCTACCATATTAGGACCTTGATTAAAGAACTAACCCGGCATAAATTAAGCAGCAGAAACCATATGTTAATGATGATTTACCGGAGCAATCTCGATCAAATTTTTCTTGCATAGAAATTCGATAAAATAAGCAGGACCTTTTAAGTTGTATTTAAGCAAAAGAAAAATAAATCAGCGTATCCTGTACAAACCTGGGTAGTTATTTATTTATTTATTTTGCATTTGATTAGAAAATCAATATTGCATCAATGACTTATTTATTCACAACACTTTCAAATCATAAAACCTCATAATGTCTGTTTTATTGTCACATGACTAAAAGTCGAGAAGTGTTCAATGTATTTTATTGTGTGTGTTGTGTGTGAACAAACAAGCTGGGTTAAATAATGTTTCATTAAATTGGTCTGGAAGGTATCATGATAAACATGACCTACAAACACACTCATGCTTGGCTCTCACACGCACACACAAATGCGCTCCATCCTTTCTCGACCCCATCTGACCCGCTGATCCACTCATCCCCATCTGGTTCTGCTTTAGTCCTCCCCAAGGGCCGGGAAATAGTTGGAGGAGCCTGCGTTTCCCCAGGGGTGCATTTCACAGGTGCACCGCTGCATGTCGTGAGCCTTTTTACATTAGCCTCAAACAGGCGAAATAACAAATACGGCTCTATTAGAAGAGCCAGAACCCCAGAGTCAGGACAGAGAGCTCACTGAGTCACGGCTCTGAAGGTCAGTCCTGTTTAACTACAGCAAAGCTGGAACCTTTTCACCATTAAACATCTTAATGACTCGGCAGTCAGAACCCTACACCCAGGCTGTTAAACATCCCTACACACACACAAACACACCATCCAGATGTGGGCAGTGGTGCGTTCGATTGGATAATAGGTCAAGATTGACTGTTTAATGGCAGAAGTTTCTCTTTTAGAGCCTGAAGGCTAGAGGTCAAATACTGCCCTACCCATTACAGAGGTGTGTGTGTGTGTGTGTGTGTGTGTGTGTGTGTGTGTGTGTGTGTGTGTGTGTGTGTGTGTGTGTGTGTGTGTGTGTGTGTGTGTGTGTGTGTGTGTGTGTGTGTGTCTGTGTGTGTGTGTGTGTGTGTGTGTGTGTGTGTGTGTGTGAGAGTGAGACTGGCTAGAAACATGTGACCACCCATCGTTGGCCCAGGAGGTGGTAATCCCTGCTGGATTGTAAACAGCCACCTTCATGCTCCCTCTCCTCCATATGGTGGGAGCAATATGAATTGTGGGAAGCTTCACATCTGTGTGCAGTGAGGTCCTGATTTAGACTGAGCTTAAGGTTTATATGCACCCCTGCTGTGTTTTAGTTACACACTTCATTTTTTGATGAGGTGTGTGACTAAAGTTTGTGTGTAAAAAGTTTGAGAGAGCATTGTCCATATCCGCCTCCTCTCACACACACTTGAATTTTGACTTATATCACAGACTTTTGCATGCTAGATATAGTGTACTATCAGATTATAAATTGTACATTTGGGCTCCCACACAAGAGATTCCCAACTGTGGGAACTTCCCAGTAGTGTGTTGTTTTGGTGGGAGGTGTTGTTGAGGTGGTGTTACTTCACTACACTTTCCTGACTGGTGTGTAATTATTGGCAAATAATTAAATTATTTGGGTGGAGCATTTGTCTTATTCTTATTCTACAATGTGTTTGTGTTATGATGTCATAAAACCTAAGAGCCAATCCTATTCCAATATGCAAATTAATGCCATTCAAATAGTTTCAAAATACAGGATCATTTGTGATTCCATCGTCATCTAACATGGTTCATGGTGAAAATAGTTAAAAAACCATTTTTGCTATAGACAGAAACATTCTGCTTTATGAAGTCTTTGGTGTGTGTTGTTTTTTTTTTTTTTTAAATCAAACAATAATAGGTACTTTAAAACAGGTCTTGGATATGATGAGCAACTGAGCCAGAACAGAAATTATACATTCTTTCTTAAGCATACAAAGGCTGAATGTATCTACACCTTCAGAATAGCAGAAGAACAGGAAGAAGCTCCGTTATTACACTAAAAAGACTATTTCCACCCTAATAAAACAATTCCAACACCAAGCATCTAAAAAAACAGTCAGAATAAAATGCTTAAACATTGTGCGTAAAAAAACAATCGGCCACAACACGTTACAAACAATTGGACAAAAACAATCGGCCACAACACGTTACAAACACAACCAGATTCTGCAGAATCCAGTGATATAAGGATGAGCACTCTGTGACAGAAAAAAATACTTATTTTAAATTAAGAATGTCGGTTTCATGCAACAGGCTCAAAAATAGGCCTAGAGTTGAACAGGTTAAAGTCAATCAGAATGACAGAATTTAACAAAATTAAAGCCATATTCTTCAAATTACAACAACTAAGTAAAGTAAAAAGTAAAATGTATGAACTTGTAGTATGAGGCACGCAAGTGTCTCGACCGCTATGGAATTTTTTCAATGGACATTGCTTGTTCATTTTTTTTCTTAATGATATAATTAAATTGTTTAACTAAACATAGGTTTAGTTAGCAAAGCAAAAGTTTGTGTGGATTCGTGATGTAAGTTGTCGTGTACTCATTTGGTCATGAAAAATGCTTTGATTTAAGATGTTACTTCTCTGCAAAAACCAACTTTTTTGTTACTTTATATAGCTGCATAGTCTGCGCATGGTGTGTGTACACTGTATTAGAGACCCAGCCACACATTCCTGAGAAATACTATTCAGTATAGAACCCTAAGGGCCCAGACGACAGACAGACAATAGACGGCTAAGGTAGTTAAATGGCTTGAAAGGTTCCTCTGTTGAAATCACAGGAAGCGAGTAAAGCCCAAGCGCTCGGCCGAATGAGTGCTTCCTGCTTCCTGTCTCTGCAGGAAGTGCAGGCTTTAGAAGGACTGGACTAAATTTGTGTGCTGGTGGACCTTTAGTATTATTGTGTACTGTGTGTGTGTGTGTTTGTCTGGATTAGTGTTCTCACACACGCAGCATGTTTCTCGTACCATAGCCCATCTGCGTTCAAGTGGCATGGACACAAATATCCATGAATTGCATGTGCAGTCTCAGGCTTAGATATGTGTATTCAACATGTGTGAGCAAGAGTAAAAAAATGTGCATGCAACTGCAGGATTTTCCTCTCTCTGCTCCTGCCATGGACCCCCCAACACCCCCCCTTTCTTGTTTTAATCAAAGAGCCGTTCGACTCATTTCAGCCGCAGCCAAACGCAATCAGAACCTGACATGAACCAGAGCATGCCAGACACACATTGTAACACACACAATGACACACACACACACACACACTCTCTCTCTCTCTCTCTCTCACACACACACACACACAGCTGGACCATGTTAGAATTCTCTACAGTAGCTTGCCCTCTCCTGGTTATTAGAAATGTATTGTTCTGCTGCTTTAGCTCAGATTTTATTCAATGCAGGTGTTTTAGTCCCTTCAACAAGAAACACACACACACTTTCTCACACACACACTCACACGCACCTTTCTTTCTCTATCAGACACACACAGAGCAGTCTGTTCGTTCGTGTGTCACACACACACACACACACACACACACACACACACACACACACCAACCCACAGCTTGAACGCATCACAGTACGCCTCAGCAGCTCGCTGAAATTAGAACATATGATTCTGATTTCAGAGCCTTTGCCTCCAATATGACAAAAATGTATTTCATTAGAACTTCAGATATTACTAACTCAAAATGGTCTGTATCTGTCAGTTTTGCTCCACCGTCGCAGCGTTAGATTATATTATAATTGTGTATTTGCGCATACCAGGATCTGGAACATGACGGTTTAATGTAACATTAATGATGTATTTTGTGTATAATGTACTGCAGCATGAAAACGTTCAGACGGGTCGCTGAGCAGATAAACGGACAAGACGCTGACATCTCTCCTCACAGCCATGTTGACATGAAATTCAGGGAGCTTCAATTTCCCTGTTGCTCCTGACTGTGTGGTCGTTATATTCCGTCTTCAGATTAGTTCCTACGTTGTAAATCTGCATAACAAAGTCATATTTAAGGTACATAATGACATTTCTTACAATTCCTCTGATAAGTTGTCTAACAACTTACTATAGTTCCTTAGCTCTGTGTTGTTTTATGTAGCTTTATGTCATTTTTTTTGTAGCACCGTGGTCCTGGAGAAGCGTTGTTCCGGTTCACTTAGTACTGCTTCAGCTATACTGGATATGGATGAAATGACAATAAAAGCTACTTGACTTGATCTCCCTTTAGAACAATTTTAATATCCCATCACATCAGACACTGTCTAACACTGTGTTCACACAGGTATCTGACTGGTATAAATCCAATATTAGGCACAAAGAGCAATGTGAGCAAAACGTTCTCACTAAACAATTCTGCTGTTAAAATTTGTACAAGTATTGAGTGATAAGTCCTACAAGCGTATTTTACTTTTATATTGCGGAGCTCAAATTGTGCAAACATTGGCAGATTTGATGTTTTGAAAGAAAGTAAGTCTAGTTATTTTCAGCAGTTATTCTGGGATTTGTTTTTGCACAAGTTTAACATTAAACCAATTTGTAAGCAGTCAAGCATTTCAGTTTGGATGGGGATTTCATGTGAGGCAGCTACAAGGAAGGGTCAGTTTGGTCAGACAAGGCTTCAGACCACAGCCGTGTGTTTATCATCAACAGGAAGCTGAACACGCTTCTATATGATGGAGATCATTTAACATTAATTCAAAACTTATTATTGACGTGTAAAGGTGGTTGTTAAACTGCATGAATATCCATTTCCATGTATTCAGACATATAGCTGTGTTTGTTGATCTTTTATCAGTTTGGGAACCTAACGTGAGGCTCTGACTGGACATGGGCACCTCATATAGACTGTATCTCAATCAGCTTCCTAGTCAGGGCACTGATCAGGGATTTTGACATTTTTAGGACACACTCAATTAAACATTTTGGAAAAAATCCCACAATTCACTTGAAAATCTAAGGAGCATTGATGCTCACGGTGTTCCCTTTCTGAAAATAGCATTGAATTTACTGTAGCCTCTCAGAGCCAGCTTCATCTACAAAAGCTTGTTATCGCTGTTGTAGCTCTCAAATGATTACGTAATTTAGCTATATAAAATTTTTTTGGAGTCTAATGACCTTTAAGTGTTTAGAGATTTAACTAGCTAGCCCTGACAGAAATGCACATTATTAAGCTAAAAATGTAGAACTTAAATATTTGAAATGTTTGGTTTTATACTGTGACTCATGAGGAAAGTAGAATGTCACTGGAAATTGAGTCATCATTGTTCCAGTGCATAGTGAGCCAGGGTCCTTGGAACTGCCCATACTAGTGTTCACACTACAATCATTCATGATCTAGGAAGCTGATTAAAACTCATCCATAGTTAGAACTGAAATAGTTATTGATAGGAATTTAACGACAGCCTTTAGACTTCGGTTAGAAGTTTGAGAGGGAAAAGGGAATGCTGTTGTGTTCTTAGTGTGTTAGTGATAAAAATGCTGAAATATTCCTGTCTATAAAACATACACATATAAACATATCTGTATATTAAACAGATTTTGTCTTCCCAGTTGTAGGACTGTGCTGCTTATTGCTGCTGTATTGTAATCTGGCTTGTGATGCTACGAAAGAGAC
>NC_062533.1:10080514-10103014 GCF_022655615.1 Tachysurus fulvidraco
TCTGTGGGTATTTGTGTGTGTAAGTGTGTGAGTCGTGAACAGGAAGGGGGATTTTGGCCTGGGCCTCTCAGCTGTCCCTCACAGAGGTAATGATCCAGAGCAGGGAGAGAAAAAGAACTGAGAGTGAGAACCAGTAAGGCAAGCTAAAGGAGCGAGATGAGAGTGAGGTACGCCGGAGGAAGCGGGGTAAAACCAAATGAGAGTATCCATCTTTCCAGTACTCCTCTGCCAGTGTTAGTGCTGAATAAATGTACCGATGAATAGAATGAAGGCTGTGGAGGTGTTTGCTAAAGTCCAGCTCATTGCTAAAATACCTAAAAAGCTACTTTATGTGGGAAGTAAAGATATGCTAGCTATTACAATGGAGAAGTGAAATTTCATGAATTTTGTGTCATTTTATTGTAACTGCATAGTGAAATGTGAACATCTGGAACTGTAATATGTACACGGTCGCTTCCAAAATTATTGGCACCCTTGGTAAAAACTGAATTGAGAAATAGAAACGTTGTGAACGAATGTCTTCATATCACACCGAAAAATTTTTTTTAACTCTGGATAAATTCATAAGGTTTTTTTTTTGTAATTTTATAAATTAATTATCAAATGTGTTGTCAATATTGTAAATATTTACCTGTTACAATTTTTTCCATTGCAATTACATGGTTGGTAAAGATTTAACTTTTTTGGTAGTTAATTAGCGAAGTGGATTTTTTTTCCCCCGTAAGACAATTAAAGAATTTTTTTGACCTTCTTAAAACCATTTATATCAAGGGTGCCAATACTTCTGTGTCTAACTGTAAATAGGTTCACCGACTCCTTTTATAGCCACCAAAAAAATGAATAAATCTGTCCACTCAAATTGACCCCTGAATTATACAGTAGTGATGCTATCATAAACTCTTGTAATTTACATTTTGAAAACTTGTTTGTAGCTGTCGGTGGATCGTAGTAACACCTCAGTTGTGCAGAGCTGTACTGTATATCTGATTATAGATCTGTGATTCACTAAAGTACAACTTCATGTTACTTTTTGAGAAGTCTTTCTTTCTTTTTTTATCATCACTGCATCAGTGTGGCTAAACTTGTTTGTGACATACAGACCTACTGTCCATTCAGTGTCCGTTCATTCCTGATTAGATCAGGAGATGCAATATATGTAATATATGTACATATAATACTCGTATATGATTCGCACCTTCTTTTATTGTGTCTTGGAGAGAACTGAGTGAGTTAAAGTCAAGGAATATAAAAGACCATTTCATTCATACACACACAGTATGCAGCTCCTTTCACATTAAATTTATAGTAAACTTTCTATTTTCAGGTGACCTCTTCTTCCCTCCCTCCTGGTCTCTTTCCCTTTCCATCTCTTTCTCTATTTCCTTCTTTACCTTCCTCTCTCTCTCTCTCTCTCTCTCTCTCTCTCTCTCTCTCTCTCTCTCTCTCTCTCTCACTCTCACTAACGCACACACACACTATTCCTTTCTTTCTCTTTTCCCCCATGCGTGTGTCTGGTGCCTCATTTGTGCCTGATGGATGGAGCATGTGAGTGGAGCTGGAGTGAAATATGAGTGTGTGTGTGTGTGTGTGTGTGTGTGTGTGTGTGTGTGTGTGTGTGTGTGTGTGTGTGTGTGTGTGTGTGTGTGACTAAGCAGCCAGCTTCCCACTGCGGCAGCAGATAGAACGTGCTGATGGACTCTTTATTCTGCCATGGAGTCCAGCGGGGGAAGAGACATTGGACATGGAGCCAACTGGCTTCAGCTATGAGTATTTAGTACACAATGGTGTGTGTGTGTGTGTGTGCTTTTTATAGATGGAGCAAGATCTACTGATGCTGAGCTGTGCATATCTTTCTCCCCATATTTATCTTGTTCCCTATTCTCCTTTATAATATTTCAACCAGCTTCAGAGCTTGTGTGTGGGGTGGGGGGGTTAAAAAGTGGGGGTGGCTGAACCTGGGAACTCGTTTCTTCATTCCCACAATAATTAATATCCCAGGAGGCTTTGTGCTGACGTCAGGACAGGGATGGGTATGTATGTGTTGGAGCGGGTGTAGGATCCAAACCACATGAAAGCACTGAAGATCAGACTGGGTTTATTCTCCAAAGTTCTTCAAATATGTCATTTGAAACTTTAAATGGTTGAACTACAATAAGTCATTTAATATTTAGAAAAACACCTACAAACTACTGAGCACCAGTAGACATCTACATTTGTACTTTTTCGCTTATTTGTTTGCTTAGACACTCTGTACAGATGAAAACAAACAGTCTTAAAATGTTAAATCATCGAATAAAAAGACATTCCTCGAGTCAGCAAATATTTCTCCACTTATGTTAGCATGTTACTGATCAGTAGACCGGAGAGATGATGATGAGGCTCAGGTTTGAATCCCACAACAGGAACATGACTGATGTGGATGATGCTGATAATCAAAGTGATAACTCATGTCCTGTCGTACTCATGTGTCCTGTTGTAAACGTCTTTAAAATGCAGTGGGGAGTGATCAGCATAATAAAGTGGAGGGGGAAAAAAACGTCTTGAACCATAACTCTCTCTCTTTCTCTCTCTCTTTCTCACTCTCTCTCTCTCTCTCTCTCTCTCTCTCTCTCTCTCTCTCTCTCTCTCTCTCTCTCACTCACACAGGCCATGTGGCTGATGTTGCAGCAGGAGGAGCCAGAGGATCTTGTCATAGCTACAGGAGAGGTGCACAGCGTGAGAGAGTTTGTGGAGAGAGCCTTCAAACACGTGGGCAAGACCATTGTGTAAGTACACAGACGCAGACACACACAGAAACACAGTTTATTGTGTGTTACTCTTTTTGGCATTCTGTACTCTCCACTCTGCACTCTAACAATCTGCAGTATTCTGCTTGGCTCATATGAGCTGTCGGACTTCAGAGTTTCTGCCTACATTCTCAAAGCCATAAATGCCAGCACTGGCCTGATCAATAATAATAATAATAATAACAACAATAATAATAATAATAATAATAAATTAATAGATAGATAGATAGATAGATAGATAGATAGATAGATAGATAGATAGATAGATAGATAGATAGATAGATAGATTTACACTAGTGTTAAACTACACCTGTCTACCTGCCTGTCTCTTTATATTGAGGAGAAAATGAGTATTTGTTCAGTTTTATTTATTGTATCCTGTGCGTATACCCACTTTAAAAAAAACATTTTTGGAAAAGTTTTGTAGGAGGAACAACACTTGCACAAAAATGTGCAAGAAAGTCATTCTGTTCCTTCATCTCACATGAAACACGGATGTGAGTCTAAATCGGTGTACGAGTCGAGTCAAACAAAAATAGAACTCCATTAATGTGCCATTAATTTAAGGTGTTATGTTGGGATTGAGCAAGCTTGTGGATTTGATTCAGAGAACACCATACACACTGGGAAGTACAGAGATATTGATGTTGATTTTCTTGACCAACCTGTTCTAAGTTACTGGTTTCTTTCTTTTTCAAGACATTCCAAATTGTTGAATTGGCTAGTTCTTATTCACCGGCTCTTTTCACAGCTTCAAAATAGCTTGCTTCTCTCCCATGGACAGCTTTCTGGCCTTTACGATATGTTATGCTTTTTAACAAGTCTTCACAGGCAAAACACAGGGTTCAAACCAAGAGCAGACATTCAGAGCTCATAATTGTTTAAACAATCAATTTAACAGGACACACCTGGGTAACAAGAAACGCCTGTCAGTCGCATGTTCTGATCATTTTGAAGATATTGGTAGATATGCTGTAGATCACTTGGGTGGATTCAAACAAAAGGTGACATTTTCTAACACATCTAGATGTAAATGTTGAAAAATAACAGCTGACATTCTGAACTCCTCAAATTCATTTTTTGATGTCAAGACCAAATGTCTTCAATTTATGTCAAAATGAAAATATTTGGCTTTACAGTTTCAAAACCTGCGGAGGGAAATATGTCTGTGTATCTGTCTGGCTGTTTGGTTATTTATCACTTTATCTGTCTGTCTCTCTGTTTGTCTGTACCTGTTTATCTATAATATTGTATGTAACAATTTTCATATTACAGGTGGGAGGGCAAGGATGAGAACGAGGTAGGCAGGTGTCAGGAGACAGGGGTCATCCATGTCAAGGTGGACCCCAAGTACTACCGTCCCACTGAAGTGGTAAGTACCTGATACTTCAGTTTGAATTGGTGAGTGAGTGAATGAATGTTTGGGTGAGTGAGCGAGTGAGTGAGTGAGTGAGAGATTGAATGAATGTGTGTGTGAGTGAGTGAATGTGTGTGTGCGTGTGAATGCGTGTGTGTGTGTGTGTGAGTAAGTGAGTGAATGTATGTCTGAGTGAGTGAATGTGTGTGCGAGTGAGTGAGTAAATGTGTGTGTGTGAGATTGTGAGTGGGTGTTATTGTGTGTAAGTGAGAGTGAGGGGTGAAAGGGGGACGAGAGAGAGATCTATACTCTGCTTACTACAGGCTCTTGTAACACATCACATCTTTCATCATACTGGTGACTAAATTGTTTTCTTTCCTTTGGTCGATTTTTAAATGAGTACTTATTGCCTATTGTGTATAAGACATTATGTTGCCTTAGCGTGTGTGTGTGTGTGTGTGTGTGTGTGTGTGTGTGTGTGTGTGTGTGTGTGTGTGTGTGTGTGTGTGTGTGTGTGTGTGTGTGTGTGTGTGTGTGTGTGTGTGTGTGTGTGTGTGTGTGTGTGTGTGTGTGTGTGTGTGTGTGTGTGTGGTATGTAAGTGTAGTCACTCAACCAGGAATCAAAAAGGCACTAACTCAGAAAACAAAACAGACCGACTAAATGACTACTGACAGATGGAAAACACACACACACAAGCCATGTTGCTTGTCAATTTAGAAAGTTCCTCCTCCTGCATTAACATACAGGGTTTATAATCATGGCACATGTTTCAGGCTGTAGATTTGGACACTGAAAGACACACTTGCTTATTTTCTAGTCTTAAATACTAAGATCGGGTTTTCTGTTTTTCCTATCTAAATGATCACAAACATATAGTGTGGTTACAGTCTTATTACACATGATGTAGCTTTCCTCATCACCACACCCAAAAACCTCTCCTGACTGTCAACATACACACCTATCTAATTAACATTCAGTCACACCCTTTCATTAACCAATTTATCCTATCAGTCTAATCGTACCATATTACCTCTCATTCTGCAGAGTACCTACATTTACTTTAATTTACTTTCATGTTTTCTTTTCCATCCAAAATTACTTAGAAGTGATGCATATTGAAATCTCCTAAAGTATCCAGCCTTTTAAAGGCCCAATAGAGATACAAGTGATACTGCAGAAGTGAGTTCAACCAACTAGCCAGAAGATGTGGGACAAACAATAAAAAGAGCAGCTGAAGTAAATGTTAGAGCTCAGTCATGTACAATGTTGCTCATGTCTCACTGGCCATAAAGTTAATACTGGTTATAAACTCAATATTCACCAAGACCAGGAGCAAAACTTTACACTGAGCCAAGAGCATGGCATAAAGTCAATTTTAAGCCCATTTCTATGGTAACTACTTTAAATATTTAGCTACTTCACCGCAATGGATCATGTAGTCCATTATATTTACAATAGGAAAGCTTTTAAACGAGAGGAGATTATCAGGGATCACATATATTCGGTAGACATTGTCAAGAAAACACTATAAATATCAAACATGATATGAGTTATAAATATTAAATAGCATATCACTTTAAAACAAATACTTTAAATCAAAAACCTCTGCATTTTGGATGCGTTTTTTCAAGGACCTTTTTTCTGTAAAAAAAAAAAAAAAAAAAAAAAACATTCACAGTTGTGTAATCATTCTGGTTATGATGCTGCTGTTACTGGGATGTATAGCCGTCAATTCAGATCCATACGGTTCAGTTTTCTAGTTTCTCTTGTCAGAGAAATCTGTTGATTTATGGGAAGTTGTTGTAAAGTCTACAGGTCAATCTTTCTAATCAAGGACAGAATGATGCTGATGCTGAACCTGAACGGCTCGTAGACAGGCAGCATCTGGAACCAAACATTTCCATCTTATAAAATCTGACATGTAGGTCAACATGCAATATCAGATGAGTCAGTGGCAGGTATGTAACTGCTGATATGGTTTAGCAAATATTTCCTTTAGGTGTTCTGTTTGCAGACTCTAAAGTATTTATCACACCATAGACAACAAGCAGGCTTCTTGATAATTATGTGCTTATGTTGATATAGTCTTCTGAATTAGTTCAGCTACTTAAAGGAAGTATTCTAAATATAATACATTTAATTCAATTTGCATATAACAAGTTCATACATGAGTCACTCTCATGAGTCAATCAGTAAGGCAGCAGTGAAAAGCAGATATATCCGCTTTTGTAGGCTTTATGCAGGTTGGGCTTCTGGATCTGGACTTTCTGTAGGTGTGAGCAACCACTTCACATCTGAGAAGACCTGTTCAGCATGTACCACAGGCTCATACTACATGGTTTTTAAATTGTTAAGCAAAAAAGTATTACAAAATAAAGTTAACCACAGCACACCCAAAACTTCCTTACTTTTCTTACTTATCATTACTGATAAGTTCTTACTGTTCTTACTTATCATTACATTACAAATGTATTATATTTAGAATACTTCCTTTAAGTAGCTGAACTAACGTATTAATCTCACAGCAGACGAAGGTGGGGTTTTTCACCTATTATGTCAATCACTTTATATGCATGTGTTAATTGAAGGACTACTAAAGTTGTTCTTTTATAAAACATTACATTCAGATGTATGTTCTGTAAAGACTTAGTACTGAATACACACCCAGTTATCATATAGATTTTTTTTCCCTCCCAGTAAAAGAAGGCCTTTTGTGCATGCTACATATTTAGATGTACGTAACAGTCTTTACACCTTCTAATGCTTCTATTGCAGTGATAATTCAGGGTTTGATCCTGAATCACAAACATTTTGTGTTGCAGTATTTTTTGTTGCTGCAAGCTGCTGAACTGAGACGCAAGGCACGTAGCACTGGACGAAGTACAAACTGAGCCAAAGTACAGTGCTGTAGATATGTGATGTGTTCTGGATATCTGGGTAAACAAATGCTTTCTGTGTAGCACAAGATTTTAAACTAACTTTCTAAAAAGTGAATTAAGAATTTTTCAATGCATAATCAGCCCTAAACACCCATGAATTTGAGCGTGGCAGTGTTTAATTATCTAATGTGAAACTGAACCAAATAGCAAAAGTATCAATAGCATCAATTTCACACTGATTTGAACTCAGAAACCGGGCTAATTGGTATGAGTGTGATTTTAGTGCCAGAACACAACAGGCAACAGTTTACTATAAATATTGCCCTACCAGAAGGGGGTAGTAACTTAGTAGTATTCATTATGGGGTAATATTCATGATAATAATACGAACAGATAGAACTCAAGGCTAATGGTGTCAACAGGGATTGCTCCATTGCTAAGAAGTCTAGTCCTATCGTTACTTATCTGCATGCATGAAATACCCTTAAAATATACTTCACACAGGAAAGACACTATTGAAAGCAAACTATTTTAGTCATTTGACCTAGTTGTGACTTTGACCATGTTTGGATTCCAATTTCAAAATGTAATCACTTATTTTATCGAGTCTGTTAGTTACAGTGATAATTCCAAAGAATTCCTACAGACATTAATCCCCTCATTCTTTAGATCCAGAGAATCTCGGACAAACAGACGGACACACCTCCTAGTGGCAGAGTCATAAGAATAAATGAGAACAGAAAGTAGAACAGAAAAAAGTCTTATCGCAAATTGTGTGTTACTGAACGTAATATTAATAGTAGGTTTAAAATGGTACATCACCTATCACTAGTATCTATAGCAGTGTACCATTTAGTAAAGTTGTACAAGTGCTTGAGATGTAGTCAGTTCACGTTACTGTGAAACCATTCAAGTCCTGCCAAGATTAAGTCTTTTAGGTACAAATGCATTCCTAGCTACAGCAGTTAAGCGAATGTCTAAATAAATATTGCAAAGCCAGTAAGCTCAGTCTAGCTCTTTCACTCATCAGTCTCTGGCATTTTGGCATGCTTCAAGAGCTGACTAGTGACCGCAGTGCAGGACCTACTGCAAAAGCTACAGGACACGGGTGACTTGTGCGTCAGAGCTCTCGAACAAATGAACCTGGGCAATGTTTCTTACAGTGGGTCTGATGGTGGTGGTGAACGTTTCCTGTAATGGCTCCTTTAGGGTGGAGCTGAACGCAGCTGAAGACCTTTCTGTGAACTGTGTGGTGTGCACTCGAGAACATTCAGCGGTTCCATTTAGCCCGTTTGGATTTATACTTCCATTTTATTCATTCAGACGCTGATTTAAAGCTGTTTTATGAGCACTTTGGTGAAGGTGGATTTCAGGCAGCCAAAAGGTTTTTTTATTGTTAATTTTCCAGGCAGTTTCGAGGAAGGCCTTGTCCATTCCTTTCTCTTTATTTTCTTAGTGGGGTAAAGTGTATGCACTTGAAAAAAATTACTTTGACACAAATATCTTGAAATCTGACAGCAAGATTATTATTATTATTATTAATAATAAATATTTTTATTAAATATTTTTATTAAATATTATTATTGAGGTATTATTGCCCCTTAATATTACCTTAAATCTGTACAAAAAAAACAAACAAAAGAAAAAACAAGAAGAAGAAGAGGAAAAAAAACATGAAAAACACACAAATAAAATATTGGTATGCATGTTTGACCATGTCTTGTCAGAGTGCACACAGGGGCAAGTTTTTTTCTGAGCTGCTGTTTCTCTTAAATTGTGGAATTATGTGGATTATTAGGGATTAGGGTTATAGCCTTTTGACATTAAAGAGGGATTAGATCAGTGATATTATTCTAGTAAACACGTTTCCAGACGGAATCTCGAAAGGCACAGATTGACATGAATTACTGCAGTTTCACCAAATTTCAATTCAGATTTTATTTAAGATATTTTGTTACTATGAATTGGGAGGAGGGGAACAAACAAGTGGTTTGGTGATTTAAAGAGCAAGGATCACAGAGTATAATGGCCTCATTCAAAAAATAAGACTTTGTGTAGTTCTTAACCTTTTTATTCTACCAGCCAATGAAACACTCAATCCTGCACCTCATTTTTTTCAATTAAATATGAACTATTTGATATAATAGGAGGTATTGTTTTTGACATCCCTACTAATGATGATATAAGCTCTGTGTTGGAGTGTAATGGACAGCGTTTTGAAAACTGTGGTGTAGCCTGATATTGTCTGGTTTTTGTAGTTACTGTAGACTGTATGGATATTGATGTAGCTCCAGTCTCAGACTTTATGGTTATTTATGCTTCTCATATCTGGCTGGTTGGCTGTGTGTCTGTGGAAACTGAAGCTGAGCGTCAGTAGACTACAAGGCTGTGTGCAGTTTGTAGTATGTGACTCTGTGTATCAGCTTGTGTGTGTGTGTGTGTGTGTGTGTGTGTGTGTGTGTGTATAGTTTTGTTACTCTGGGAGACTCTGCAACTAGCTGCACGTGACAGATTTATGATGATATGCAGTGTAATAGGTCAGAGCCGTTAAATCCGAGTGCGAATGATGTCGTAAAGTGTTTGGCCGCGTGCCAAGCTGAGCTCAAATCTGTAGTAAACTTGCTCTTCGATGCCCAGTGTTTCCTCTAGGTGACCATATACATCAGCTTGACTTTTATTGAGCACACTTCAGGGCTGTAAGTCTGCCGTTCACAGGCAGATCCTGTGTTCACACAGTTGCTACTGTGTTTCTCTACATCTCATTTTCCCTTTCGCTTTAGGCCATTCTTTTACCCGTCTGTCCATGTCACTCTGACTCAGAGACGAGGCTGTTCATATGGAACGTGCCCCGAGTAACACGCAGTTCTGAACCTGGAGGGATAGAGACGAGTCTGAGTGCAAGAGAGAGCAAGAGTGAGAGAGAGAAATGATGACAGATGAATAGTGAAGGGGACTAAGAAAGAGCTATGCAGCAAGGGAGGCTGAGGCAGGGAAATAAATGGAGAGAGGGAAAGAGGGTGTAAGTTCTCCCCTGGCCTTCTCTCTGGTATTTCCTGAAGGACTTTGACTGAGCGGAACCACCCTGGGCCCCACAGAGGGGAGAGAGGGAAAAGGAGAGAGTGTGTTTTGTGGAAGAGTGAAAGAGTTCATAGGAACTATAACTAGAAGGAATAGACCATGGAAAATATGGCCCAGAAACCAGGTGATTTTGGCTTTTGTTTGGATGTTTTTAATGCACTGCTGAAAAGACAGGGTAGAAAATGTATATGAAGGCAAGATCACAAGTGTAATTTTCTAGGCACGAAATACAGTCTTGTTCATGCTAATATGGGTACATTTGAAAAGTTTTTATTCCACTCTATATGTTTCTCTATACGAGTCGCAAAACTTTCCGTCCACACTGAAATGTAAGGATAGGAAATGGTCTATACTAAGCATGCACACGCTACCTGAGCCAAATGGTTTGTCATTGACACCATGTGGTTTGATGTGCTGCATGCCATCCAAAAGAGGCATTTAAGGGTAGCAACTAAATATAAGGTAGCCAAAGCACTGACAGTGATTGCAAAGTATTTATTCTGTATATTACTATGACTATCAGTTGTGAAACAGTGACCAAAATACATGGCACCAGACAGCCATGTTCATGTTAAGTTCTCCTCTATTTTAGATGCTTTAGAGTCAGGATCATGTGACAGTGACCTATCACAGGAAAACAGACATCAGCGTTTTTTCCAAAAATCCCCTGTTCCCTCCATCTACAGTTTCAGTTGGAGAACAGTTTTAAAAAGGAATCATTTTCAATTCGAAAAGAAACAAAAGGAAAAACCCACAAAGTTTTTGTGCTTTTAAAATATATCTTTATTAGTGTGGACAAGATCTGAGCAGTTGTGTGGGAGAGCTATGAGAGTGGAGGTTAATTGCAGGTTGCCCTTTGTAAATGGCTTGTCTCTGGGCTCGTTATCTTGATTGACTAATTAACTCTGGCTCTCTCGCTCACACTCTGTCAGTCGCTGAACTCCTGACACCTCACATTCCTCACTCTCTCTCGCCAGAGTCCCCAATTTTTCATCACAACCACGAGCGGTTGGTGAAAATATATGAGAATTTAATCTCACCAACATCCCCTTCTGACTGACTGCATCCTGTGCAGGCTCATATTAGCATCTGTGTGAAAGAAACGTTCTTTCCTGGTGCCGGCTTTAAAAGGGGGGAGTTGGCTTTATATGAGATCTGACTCAGGAATCCTCTTCTAAATAAAACTGAGGAATAGTGATGATAACTGTTGCTTTCCTGCTATCAAATTCCTTTAAAAGGTGCTTTAGTTATGTTAAGGTTTGAGATTTGAGTGTATTTAAATTTTGAGTAGTCTATAATGTTATCCAGCTGCAGACAGAGTAAACATTAACTGTAGCATTCTCTATACTCACTATAAGATCTAACAACTTTTTTTTTTTTTTTTTTTTTTTGGAGAATTTCATTCATGCATTCATTGTTATCCATTTTCTTACATTACATGCCAAATGTTCTAAATGTATTTTTCAAAAGACTGGTACAAGATGTATACAATTCTAAGCAGTACATTTTGTCCAATTTCCTTTTGTCTGGATTGTCCTGAGATCTCACAGTATTTCTCAGATGCAAAAGGGAATTCAGATCAAAACCAACATGCCGGATGAGATTTCATTTCTTTTTAATCTTTCATACATGATGTCAGGACACTCAGGTCTCCATTGTATTTAACAGTAAATGCTGAACCTGCTTAATATTTAGCAAGTATTAAATGAAATTGAGGCAGTCACGACTGGACTGTGAATCTGTTGGAGGATGCAAGACTGCATTTAACACACCCCATATCACTGGATAGTTTGGTTAGTTTAGTCAAATTTTAAGACCAGTTGAATCTCAGGAAACTTTTTGTGTTCTTTTTCAGGGGAGACTAAGCCTCAGAATCAGCCTGATTATCCTTTAATGATGACTTGAGGCTAGATAAAGTAAGCTATAAGAAATGCTGTATACTAATTGTGGTACATTAACATTTTGGAGAGGTTTAGTCTTGTATGTATGACATCAGAGAGTTTGGGATAAGGTTGCTGAGTCTTTCCCACACGCCCACATGGCAGGCCCTCTCCTGTATGTGTGCATGCTGAGGTCAAACCCACAAAACACTGGATTGCCTAAATTTTTCAAGCCCTAGTGAGGTGGGCGGCAAACTTCCTGGCCCTTGCTCACACACCCCGGACATTTTTGCATGTTTTTGGTGTAAAGACCTGTGTCTTAACAAATTGTATTCATGACTTCCTGTTTTTGTTCTTGCTTATAGAGACTCTCTTTTCTATATAAAACTTATGAAACATAAAATAGCCTGCAGACCAGTGTTTGTGGGTAAAAATATGAAATTGTACGGTGTGTGTGTGTGTGTATATATATATATATAATATATACACACACACACACACACACACACACACACACACACACACACACACACACACACACACACAAACGACACACACAAACGACACACAGGGCTATGGTTTTCTAGTGAATCATTGGGAGTATGACGAAAAATGTATGATGTTGGTCTCATTTGACCATAAACACAAAGCTAGTTGTAGTCCTAATGATGCTTGGCAAAGTGCTTTTTGTGTTCCCAGAAAGGGTTTTTTTCTCACAACAGTTAAGTTTAACAGCCACAAGAGTCAAGGAAAGTGTGCAACTCTAAAACTATGGTCTGTGGGCTCTTTTCCCCTCCTCCTTCACGATCCTTCTCACTGTGTAGGGAATCAGCATGTTTAAGCGCCTAATTCCTGTTTCCTGTTTCTAACAGTTTCAGCGGTGAAGCAGTTCTGTTATGGCCCTAATTGTGCTTAATATTACCGTTCAATTCTTAGTTATTTAGTGTATGCATTACCTGATTCATGACTATCTGTCTGTTTTACATTCACAGCATTATATTGAAGCTTTTTGTCTTTTCCCATCCATCAAGAATGACAGGTTGTTTGCGTTTATTCAAAATATTCCTTAGTGATGCCAGTTAGGGCTGCAGCAAGTAAGCGACTAATTTTAACAAAATTCAATGAGCAAAAAACTATCAATGAATTTCATTATCAGTTAGAAGAACTATATTATGAAGCTAGAAACTTTAGACTAAAAACGCACTCTTATGCAAAAAAACAAAAAAAAAACACTTTACGTTAATCTAATTTCTTTGCCTCATGACATGAGTAATATTTTTGATTTGCAGATTCATTTGTAGGAATATTTACATTTATGCCATTTATTGAGTTGTCCTAGCTTATACAGTTTTCTGGCTATTACACATTTATGATGGCCATAAATTTATCTTTCCTGCCTAATTATAAACCTGTTTTATTGCTATTTTTGCCAGGAAGTTGGTAGTTTTTTGGCAACCCAGTAGACTGAAAATGAATGGACTTGGTGGTAAAATGATTAGGTCCCAAGATAAACATTTTCTCACTTCAATACACATCTTATTATACTAAATTTATTATACATTGATTTTATTATAAACGTTTTATACATTTAAATATTATGCAGCACAGTGCTTTGTATTCTTAGTGTCTCTTATGTGTTGTGTGTCAAGTCACTGCAATGCTTTTAGTTACCATTGAATTCAGTTCCTAAGTGTTTCGATTCGATGATACCTAGCTTTGAAAATAGACAGTCAATCTTTACCCTGCACACAGATTTTTCAGTTAGCAAGAGAGCTGGTGGATATTTATTTTGCCTTTATCTTAAATTTCTCTGGTCAGAATTGAAATTCGGGCCATACATACTGCTGTGAAAAAGAAAGTGTTGAACCAGTAAAAAGTACAGAAAATGTTAGTTGGATAATGTTGTGCTGTGACAGATTATCTAATAAATGTCAGAAAATTAAAATAGTGCAATTCTATTTGATTTAGCCTAATTAGGACTTCTGTAGTTGATTAAAATGCTGCAAAGAAATACTTTTTTAAATATTTTTTTTTGGATAAACTATAATCCAATTAGAAATAAAAAATCATAATTTTTGGATAATCGATTCGGATTGGGGGATGTATAGTATTTACAAAGTAGTTCTAATGAGAATTTATGTTTTGTGATTTTTATTTTCAGTTATATAAGTGAACAGTTTGAATGATTGAGTTTATTTTATAGGGTCATTTGAAACTGTAAACTCTAAAGTGTTTGGTAAGTCTTTGAATGGTTATGAAAAGATAAACTGAATAACCCTTATGTTGGTGTGTGGAAATTATGTTGGGGGAAAACTGATGAATCACATTAGGCTATAAATATACCAAGTGTGTGAAGTCAGTCAAAACACAGAGTGACAATAGGACAATAAGATTTGAATTCGTCATCTCGCTCACAGAAAAATCAGTTTTAACTGACAGTGATCAGAATGTGTGTGAAAATGTTATCCCAGGTTTCTTAACTCTCATGTCTCAACACGCACCACCTTTTCGTTGTGTCACTGTAAATATCTATACTCACGGCAACACAGATTTATGGTGTTTGTATTTCATTAATACATTGGCAACAATAATACTTTCTCAGATCATTTCGATACCGATAGCAGATTAGAAGCTAGCAGTACAGCTCTGGGTGTGTATGACTGTGATTTATGACTGACATTGTTTTGTATGCGCACACACACACACTCACACGGCTCAAACACCTTTCTCAATTAAAGTATGCTCATGCCCGTGTTCCGTGATGAGTTGTCTGGTTCTATTGACTCTTCTTTAGTTCCCAAGCACTTTTATTTGTATCTTTTCTAGTCAGTCATGCTGTAGCTTCATGTCACAGCATTTAAAGCTACAGACCTAAAATTCCAATATAATCATAACAATAATCATTTCATTTATATCTGTCTTACACAGACACCCAAACGCACATAAACACATGCACTATTGTTTTGTTTCATCCTCTGACAGCAATATGAATTAACATGCACCTCTCTTTTTTATTTTCCCCTGAATCTTTTTCACTGAATATATATCTCTTGGGTTTTAGGTGATATTTGTTGAGCTCAGAGAGTGCCCAAACCAGCTGAGATTCATTTAGCTGTCAGCAAATACTAATTATGATTAATATACTTCTTTAATACATGCCTTGGGTCTGAAAGTTTAATGCTCTTGCAGGGTTTTGATGAATGCTGTTTCTGACATCAGTTTTAAAGATTTATCTGTGTGTAATTAAAATTTTGTTTACTTTTCAAATGCTAGAATTAGTATAAAAAACTGACAGTTAAGGTAAAAGCTAAAACTACAATAAACATTTTTATACCTGAAAAATGTAATGGTATAACTGAATTAAAAAAAAACTTGCATCCAAAGTAAACTGAAGGTTTTTAAGAAAACGATTGAACCTCTAAAATGTAAGTTTCTGCATTATAACGTTTTTCTAACTAATGTTTAGTGTGCAAATATTCAGCATTTTAAGCCTAAATTGTCATACGGTGTAAAATGCACTTAAAGACAACTTTTAAGGCTGTTCAGAACTGAAATTTCAAAACTACAAAAAAGAAATTAAAATTAAATGCAGAAACTGAATACAAAAATAATAATAAAAAAAAATATATACAGTAAATTAAAGCAATAATATAATTTACAAATTCATGCGTTATATTCACACTTGTTATGGTTCAAAAATGAGGGAGTGTTAAACTGGACTTCACAAAAGTGCTATTAATGTGTGTGAGTGTGTTTGTGTTCTGGTTCCTTAGCGCTTCAGTGTAATCAGATCAGCCATAAAGGCTTCTCAAGCTCTTTAAGCTGGCACCCTGAGAACCTCCACTAAAAACCCATTTCTCACTCTGTCTCTGAAGGAAAAGAGCAAAAAATGGGGGGGAAAAAGGAAACAGAGAGCATGAGATTGGCCATTCAAGTCCCTTAATCCATCATGCTCCGTCACTGGGCAAGAGTTTGGGAAGGGGGGCCATGTTGGATAGATGGCTTGCCTTTGCCCTCACTTGCCCCTAGAGATACCAAGCCTGACACCTCTGTGTGTGTGTGTGTGTGTGAGTCTGTGTGGTGCTGCAGTATAGAGTGAAGGAGAAAGTATAGTGTTGTAAAATATGGGAGGAGAAAAGCTCAACTCTTTTGCTCTGTTTTAAGGACTATCTGCAAGGAGACAGCACTAAAGCGCTGCAAAAACTTGGCTGGAAACCGAAAGTGACCTTTGAGGTGAGAACTCGAACCCCTTCACTTCAGTTTTCCACGTCTAAGAAACTGACCATGATTCTAACTGTGTGCGTGTGTAATGTTTTTTCAACAGGAGCTTGTTAAGGAGATGGTGGATGCTGATATTGAGCTCATGAAGAGCAACCCAAATGCATGAGCCCACACGCTAGCACATCTACATACCATGGACCTGTGTGTGCCCATGAAGGAACATGCTTTAGTCTCTTTTCTTTTTTCTTTCCAGGCACTCAGTCCTGCTTGTAGTCCTCTAGATACAGAAAGACATTCCACTTTTCTTTTATACTATTATTTGTCTAATCACAATCATGAGTGTAAGGGTGGGGGGGTGGGGGATTGTTTAGCATTTATCTTTTCTCTTTGTTTTCTTTTAAATCCAGTTTTATATAGTTTCTTATTACTCTCAAAATTGTGATGAGGGTGTGTGCACATATGTAATGAAATTATAGTTTTTTAGCATTTTACATTGGGATGATTTTCTAAATAAACATTGGTTTTCAGACATAAATCTATATAGAGGCTTAATATATGCTGACAACCATCCTTGATAATTATTTGGGTGATTTTAAACATGTTTAATCATACCCTCTTTGATATTTAATAGTTTGATTTTTTTTTTATTTAAATTACATGTTTATTATTTTATCTTGGTTATGCTTATTAAAAGGGGTTTCAGATGATATCCAGAATTGTATCTCTTATTATTGGTTGCTTTATCTAATCAACAGTGTTTAGTTTTTTTGGGTAATGTTAATATTGAACAGATTTGATACCGTTGTGGTCATTTGCTGTAATAATGCAGGTCATTGCTGATTATAAGACTCATTTTTAATTTAAATATTTTAAACAAAAATACCACATTAATAAAGTTGTGGACACATGGCCAGCGCATTAATATATGGTCTTTCCCCAAGCTGTTGTCACAAATTAGGAACCACACAATAGTCTAGAATGTTGTGTGCTATAGTTTAAATATTTCTGTTCAATGGAACTAAGAGGTTCTAACATGTTCCTGCATGACAGTGTCCCTGTACACAAAATGGTACAAACACAAGTGTCCTTCAGAGCCCTGACCTTAAACCAAATGAACACCTTTTGAAAGAATTGGAACGTGACTGCAACCTGACCTTCCTATTGCTCTTGTGGGAAGCCTTCCTAGAAGAGTGGAGGTTATTTTAACAGCAAAAGGAGGAATGCAATATTCAACAAACAAACATACATGGAATATGATCGGGTGTCCACATACTTTTGGCAATATAATGTATAGAAATATAACCTAATGCTTCCTAAATGGCAGAGTGAGTCATGGCTATAGGGTCCTGGGCTCAATATTTCAGTTTACTGTCAATGTAGAGTTTCTCCCATGTTCTCCTTGTGTCTGCTGGGTTCTCTAGTTTCCTCCCACCTCACACAAAACATGCCAGTAGGTGTGAATGTGTGTGTGCATGATCTCCTGTGAGACTGGAATCCCATCAGCCAGTGCATTTCCATCTCGCACCAAGTATTCCCAGGTTAGGCTCCAAATTCACTGCAACACTGACCAGGATTAAGAAGCTAATGAAAGTGAGTGTCCCTGCATTCTCTTGTGCACATAGAGCTTCTTGCAGTCTGATCAGTTCTAAAGAAAAAGGTTATCCAAATTGTATATTAGATATTAGATTAGATTTAGCTTCTATTAGATGTAATCCAACATACAGTATGACGTTGCATGCTTTATTTGTCTTTTTAAGTGAAATCTAAAATTTTGGAAAATGTCACCCAGACTTTGATGAGTTCTCTTTTGAGTCTGGTTCATCTCAAAGGTTCTTCCTCATTTCGTTTCAGTGACTTTTTCCTTGCTAATGTCACCTCTGGTTTGCTCATTAGAGATAAATTTATTATTTAAAAAATTAGACCCTGATTTTATATATTTGGATTATTCTGTAAAGCTGCTTCACGACAATGTCTGTTTAAAAAACGTTATACAATAAAAATGTAGCTATTTTAAAAATTCTAATAGTTAAAATGTTTAAATCACTGTGCAAATTGTCTGTTTCATTTACATTATAAATCCAAGCTATGTCTTAACTTTTAGCAGATTAGCAAGTGGAAGCTAACTGTACTTCAAAGCAATATTTTTCTTGGCAATGCCTCTTTACAGGTATTATTATAAGAATTAAGATGAAATAACGGGATAAAATGCGATTCTGAGATTTTGAGTCAATCAGTTCATAAGAGCTAATTAAATGTAAGGACTAACGCAGGAAAAGGGAAACGAACACGCGTTTCTGCGCGTCATGTGATTGGTCAGGGGAATCGTTTGAGCCAATGGAATGGATGTGTCGCATCATCATTTATTTGCATTAAGTCCATTATTTGTACCCAAATCCATTTCATGAACCTGCTGTATGATCCTCCAGGTAGATGTAAGTTGTTAAATTATTACATCACAATACAGACCTGGGACACAGTAATGTGTAAAATATTTGTGGCATTCTGAGAGTTCTGAGAGTAAAAATTGGCTTTTTTTTCCCCATTAAAATAAATAAGGTTTATTTTAATTAAACCAATTTATATAATAAACATCCCATATAAGAACATTTTTTCATTTTTTTAAGACCAATTCGAAAGACTGATACGAAACACCAGCTCCGAATAGTTTACTAATTAAATCTCTAAATTTTCAAGCTTTGTAGTTCAATGGGGTTTTTTTTTAATTAGACAGCTATGTAGATGTTTGGAATAGCAGAATGGCATGGCACAATTTATTTATTGTATTTATTTTATAGTATTGTATATATTGTAAAGTGCCCTACTCGGGTACTTTTTTGATTTAAAATGCCTCTGGAGCATCTGTTTATCATTCCACGTCAGATTCATTTCACTTGTAATCAGATACCTAGTGGCACATGAATTTGGGAACAAGTCTGAAAATATTTCTGCATTTTAAAATCAAGCCTACATTTAAAGTCGGTTCCTGGGGCTGTTTTTTTTTGTTTTGTTTGTTTGTGTGTTTGTTTGTTTGTTTGTTTGTTTTAAGACCAGTCCCATGGATATTATTTTTATTGAAATATATAATATATATTTCCTAAAACCATGGATGTATTTACTTAAACCAGGCCCCCGCCCCCTTACCAGGAGAAATAGTTCCAGTGCACCCTCATGTCAAGTGACTTTGTCTTGTGAGCTTCACATCTGACCTTTCGTTTATGCATGTCTTTATGAATTTGTTGTTATGAAGGCTCCACTCTGGACAACACCAATAATTCTTACTTGGGGAAAAAAACACTCGAATAGGATAGTGATAAATTGTAAACAATTCGCCCAAATTCGATTGCTCTTTAAAATTAAGGTCACAGTCCACACCAAAAGGGACCTCAAGGGTTATTTGGACAGCGAGGGATTGGTGTTCTGTCTGAAAGACAACGCTCTGTTGTACGGTTAGCCATAGAATCTATAAGGGTTTCCCCAATGAAATAAAACGTGTAACTATATACTGTACACTATTTTTTCGAATTTTCCAATTTTTGTGGTTGCCTTTTCAAGCGTTACCTTTAGGACTGAAGGCGTCAAACCGTGGCTCGTGCCAGTGTTCTCGGGTTACCGGAGGGTCATTGAGCTTCACAGATTTCCCCTGCGTGCTCCCCTGCCTGTCTGTGAGCACAATCACGCCCTTGTATTCTGAAGGAAATGCGTGTCCGCTTGAGCTACGTCCAAAACCGCACACTACCGCACTAAATAGTAGCCTGTCAAACGCCGGTTCTGTTTTTGGACGTAGCATTAAGACCTGTGGTTTGCCTTTCCAGATGCTCGATCCTAATACTGTAAAAAAAAAAAATCTAAAATTAAAAAAAAAAAAAAATTACAGGTACAATGCAGTGTTCAAATCATTTACAGGTACTACTCAGGTACCGCGGTGCAAAACTGTGTATGGAAAACATTTTGGATTTAAAGCTGCAATTTATGTAAAGAAACAGAATTGAATGTTTTTTATCCTAAACCAAAATAAACTCAACAACACGCAGGCCTAAATATGTTCAACTTGAACTTAATGTGTTCTGTCAGTCGAAAACCCAGGTGAGCGATTAAAACTTCATGTCTGTAATCAATAGATAAAATATAACCGTAAACTGAAATAAACAGCATTTCTTTTATTTATTTTTTATTTCAGTTTAAAGGGTGTCTATAGTTACAAAATGTAAGAGAACCCGTAGAGAATTAGACATTAGAGAAACATCACAAGGACAAATGTTTTATATTTTTCTGGGCATCCGACCTGTTGGTACCAAAGGGAGCAAAACTGCATGTAACTACTTACATTTGTATTTATTATTTACAATGTGATTTCAACCATCGCATTTTCTGCATTCTTCTATCCTGTTTACCCATAAGCCATATTCCCATACTGATTTTTCACACACTATGTATGTGTTGCCGCCTCACGCAGCACAAGGCGCTATAAGGATAACCAAACCGCTTCAGTTCCCCAAAGACTAAACAATCCAAACAAGCCGCTGTGCTTTTTCCACGCAAACAGCTTTGTGATCGCGTGTTTTTGTTAACATGACTATACTTTAATGCTATAAATGTAATCGAATTTACGTGGAAACGTTTATATAACTGAAAAAGAAAATATAAAGGAAAAAAGAAAACAGAAAGCCTGCCTGAAAAAAAAGAACATTTATAACAGAAAAATGGTTGTAATGGTTAAAAGTTACTGTAGAATGTATAAACCTTGAAATCATTATAAAAAATTGTTTCAAGAAAGGAAGCTTAATTGCATGCAGATATGAATAGCATAGCCTTAAATATTACTAGTATACATCATGCAGCCATATTTTAATAAGCTACTTTCAATAACGAATGAACATCTGTAAAACCCAGCATACCAAACATCCATTTCTGAATGTTCTTTATTTTGTCCTAAGGGTGTTCAGAATTCTGCATTCAACCGTGTAGTAATAAGTGGGTAGACTAATAGTACGTTTCCTAAACGGTGTCTCTCAAGAAAATCGCACTCCAAGTTCTTGGAAAAAGAGATTCACATCAGCAATTTTTTTAACAACTGGAGTTTGAATCTCTTGTATTAGAAGGGCGAGGGCTGCACCTCGAGCCTGTAGGGTTCCGTTTAAGTCACCGATTTAAAACATAGACTCCGCGTGCAGGCCTGATTAGAAGCAGACGGCAAAACCAGCGTTAATCTTCTGTGTTCACGCTGCAACACACACTCACACAGGTGCAACAGGCCACAAAGCACAGCAGTGCGTGTTCAGAGGGTCTGTATTAGTCTGCGTTTCAGTCCTGTAGCTTGGACACACGAAGCCAACTCGTTAAGCCAAACAGTCAGACATAGAGCACATAAGAAATATTATCCTAAATATGGCAAACTGTGTCTTGGGGTTTCTAACACCCACGCTCAAGGTCAAACCACCTACTGAGATTTTACGCACCAAAATACGCAGAAAATAGAATCAAATTCAATATGGCAACTATATGCATATAGTTGTAGGCGAAAATACGAACAAGAAAAACTGAGGGAAAATAAGATAGTAATATATAAAATAAATGAATGAATAATTAAAACGACCAGCGAACTACGGATGTTAGTCGAAAGTGGGCATTTATTTAAAGCGCCAAACCTCTTATGTAGGTTAAAAGCTTTTCACTCGTAATGCCAAATTTACCAAAACGGTTTAGCTTGTTTTAAGAAACTCTAATGACATGTTCTTAATTAAGCCCCGTTTTCAATAAGATCAAATTAATCAGTTGAAAACTTCTTGAAAAAAGCAATGACAAGGTCTAGTCTAAAGAATAGTTTTTAAGTAATCAAAGCATGTATGATTGTGTCACCAATTTATATATTATTGTTTGTAACCTCAGAAGTTGCACCACACTTTCATTTACATATTTAAATAAACACAGAAATTTGACACTACCCCAGGACCAGTTACAAAATTAAAATTAGATAACGTGCATTTTAACTGTAATCTATCTATCTATCTATCTATCTATCTATCTATCTATCTATCTATCTATCTATCTATCTATCTATCTATCTATCTATCTGTATATCTGTAAATGTTTGTGTGTAAAGGTGTATGAGAACGTATGTCTCCTTAAAATTGTTAGTTCTGGGAAGAAAAATAACCAAAAACGTTTAAATCGAAATTTATAAACAAACAAACCATTATTTAATTTTTAACCACAACGGCTGTAGTCAGTAGCGTATGCTACTCATGTTTTAAAATCATCTTATAACCAAAAACTGTTATTGATAGTAAAAATATTTGAT
>NC_062533.1:10108014-10308014 GCF_022655615.1 Tachysurus fulvidraco
TGTCATTGGCTGCCCCCTCGTGGCATATATATAAATATAATGATTAAACTAAGCAATATTTAAAAGTGAGATGATGTATGTATAAATGTAAAAAGCGGTTATACATATGACATTTTAAGCCAAACGTTTTATCAATCGACTAGTTTTTATTTGACTTGTTGAATCCGGTTTATATGACACGCAATGTAACATGTTAATGATTACGAATCCTTAGAGAGCTGGATATCTGGCTTAAAGCTTTCCCAGTACCATTTAAAAATATGAATTAAAAATACATTTATTTTTGCTTTAAATTAACGGTTCTAAAAAAATAATTAGTTTTATTAGTTAAGATTTTAAATAATCTTAAAAAATATTTCGATTGACATGAATTACATTATGAATTTGAGGGTTTTTTATAGCAATGAATTCTGTACGTTTTTTAAGTTTTCACAGATATAGGAAAAGTCGGAGAAAGCAATTTAGTTTTGATTTTTACTCTATTTTTATCAATACAATTTAATTTTAAACGTCTAGGTACTTTATGAAGCCATAATATATTTATACAGCATTATATTATCCATCTCTATTCCCTCACTATTCATCATTTTGTGTAGACTTTATTTCAGTTAGTTTTTATTCTTAAATTTATACTTGTGCAATTTACTTTACTTTCTCCTTCCAACACTTATTTTTTTCAAATTGCATTTTTCACACCTGTATCTTTCAGGTTTTCAACTGCAGTTCTATAGGGAAAATTGTCAAAACATGTTCTCTATGGCTGTAGTTAAAAACACTTAAATCAGGTGTGTGTGCAGTAGAGTAGAAGGCTGGTCTGTCTTGAAAGAGAACTGCGATGTGGACTGCTATACCATGCTGGCATGAGCTTCCTACTTTAGATATTCCAAACCTGTGTGTTTTAACCGAGTACAAAGTAATGCAGCCTGGGGACTAATTGTAATGGTCAGTTGTTCTGTATATCCTTGTTATACAGTTATATATTATAATTCTAAACTGAAAAATATTGGTTAAATTATGTTTTAGTTAAAAAAAATCATGAATTACACTCTGGCTCACCATGGTTAACGTTCATGAACTATTCACTTAAAATTGATTATTTGCCTATTTGAAACCCATGTATATCAGTGTGTGCATAATGTAGTAAACTTTATTCAGACCTTTTTTATTCTTTGGGCGTGATTTATTACCAATTACTCTTACAGATAGGATTCTTCATATGTTGTCCATAGAAGTTAGTGTAGGTAAGATCTCTTCACTTCCCAAAAAGATTTTAGTGATGCAAAATTATTCGCCTTTACAGGAAACTAACTCTAACCCTATTTGTGCTACTTTTATTACTGTAATATTTCAATTTCTAGTTCCGGGGAATTTTTTAGGATTTTTGAAAACTAGCACAAAAAAAACATTCAAGTGTAAAACCTACACTTAAAATAAATTTGATTTGAAACCTAGCCGCTAGATGGCGGTGCAACATCACATTTTGTTACTGTTGGTTCATTACGCGTAGCTTTACTTCAAGGCCATCGCTCAATCCTCAGTATGAAGGTATACGAACACAATTCCAACCAAAGTTTTAACTCCGTGTCCTATTAGGTTTACGTGTTTACGTGATCTTTTTCTGATATACCGGTATAGATAACGTTATAAAACATGGCGTTTCTCCCTTAGTTAAAGCCTCCAATTCCTACAGTTATTGCAGCTTTTCTTTGCTGGTTTATTTGATTGCATCTAAAGGTGATGAAATCATCTTTGGCCTACCAGGCGTGAAATACAGACAGTAATGTGTAGCCTACATCAAATTGGTATTATAATAGCATAGTTGTACATACATGGGAATGTGATGTTAAATGTTATATAATAATAATAATAATAATAATAATAATAATAATAATAATAATAATATGTGGTCACAACCCCTCCACAAAAACGTAATATTAGTGTCGAGAGCTGTGACAATTTTCTGCAAGCACTAAATCATACATTTTTGGTTAGATCTCCACTCAGTTCCTGCTCTGCACATTTAGATATTTCTCTGTACTGAACTGAATATTTAAAGCATAGTCCTAACACTGCCTTATAAATATATCATTGCGTCAAACCAAGACCAATAATGAAAATAATAATAGAAAACACTATTGGCTTAGTGTGTTAGACGATAGGATCTTCAGGTTCATTCCGCAGACTAAATATTTTAATATGATTAGATTAATTAACTCCTTCACATTACACATGGCTTGACGTCCTGCTGTACATTGGAGTAAACATGCTGTTGCTGGTGATAATGATGATGGTGATGAGAATAAAATCCACTAGCAGGCGGATGGAGAGTTGAGATTCCACTGAAGTTTAACACAAAGTCTTTCCGTTCATCTACAGGACTGGAATGGGCCTGATAGCAAGATACACCCACTGCAAATAAACAAACAAGATATGAAAGTGTACAACAGATTTCAGAACTTATCTCGGCTGTTTTTTGTTGAATATGTTTTTTAGGTGAATTCCCAACCAATATACACATTTCAATACGTGGAAGACCAGACATACGCATGGAGTTACGTGATCTTAAATGGTTATTTTTCTTGTACCGTGTAAGCAGAATTTAATTTGGCAGTTAAAAGCTGAACGTAAATTGATCGGTGGAAAAAAAAACTGTAAAAAAATAAAAAGTAAAAAAAAACCCTAAATAAAAAGCATTGTTTTAATTTCCTGCACATTTATATGGGTTGTAGATACAACTTAAGATATAAATTGTGCCATTTCAACCTTGTTCCGAAGAACCTTATAATAAGATTTCCCAGTTTGTCAGCTGTTAAAATAAACAGCCCAAATTCAGTAACCCCCATAAGACACTAAAGCGCACCTCTAAGGTTGCTATTTTCAAACGGTTATATTCAATATAACAAATGTTTTTTTTTTCCTGACAAATATGTTAAGAACAAAATACCACTAATTTCGCTTTTACTACAATTGCACATCATTTATCACCAGGTCATATGCGTTTTTATGTAAATAAATAAATAAATAAATAAATAAATAAATAAATAAATAAATAAATACTACTACTACTACTACTACTACTACTACTACTACTAATAATAATAATAATAATAATAATAATAATAATAATAATAATAAATAAGATAATAAGTTAAAATAATTCGAAGAAGAAGAAGGTTGTCTATGTCATATACCTGTCATGTCTGCACCGTGTCTATTGCTCGGCTGCATATAAGCTTGCTCCATCGAGTAGGATGAAGATAATGACGATGTACTATGCTGCTGTACCGATGACCCTGGACTAGAGCTAACAGGAGTGCGCTTTAGGTAAGGAGAGGAAGGCCAGTGGTAAGATGTTCCAGAATACTGTGAATACCCCTCAGCTGAATTGCTTGTAGAGCAAGAAGAGACTGGACTGCTGGTGTTTGCCCCATAGTTGCCATTTGTCGGTAGTGGACAGTTAGTCATATGTCCATAGGGGCTAATTTTCAGTGGATCATATCCGCCTCCAGCCACTGATCCTGAGATCACGTTTAAGTTGTAGCCATTACCGTGACAAGTTTGAGGCTGCATGTCATAATTTTGGGGTAAAATGGCGGAAGTGAACCCGAGGCCATTCATCATGCGATACATAGGCTTCAGCACTTCACATTTTCTCCGAAATCCGCGAGGTCTCCGCCGGAAGGAACCCTCCTCAAACATGAATTCACTTGCAGGATCTATGGTCCAGTAGTGGCCTTTTCCAGGGCGTCCCAGGCCTTTCGGCAACTTAATGAAGCACTCATTTAGTGACAAATTGTGTCGAACGGAATTTTTCCATCCCTGGTAAGAGCCTCTGAAGAAAGGAAACCGCGTCTGTAGGAACTGGTATATTTCACTCAGAGTGAGACGTTTAGTCGGTGCGCTCTGGATCGCCATCACAATGAGAGCAATATAAGAATAGGGTGGCTTTTCGGGACGCCGCATTCCCGAGCTGTTCTTGTTACCTTTGTTGGTCACAGTGGCCTGGCTTTCAGAACCGGTCGGAGTGTCCAATAATCCGGGATGCATCCCGTCTGACGCCGAACCCGTCCTCATGGGACTGTTGGAGTCCAGAGAGCTTTCGGTGGTCATCGTCTTCAGCCCTTAATCTCAAGTTCAATCTTTATCACTGGTGTTCCATGTCTTCATAGTTGTTTACTAAAGCTTAACAGTCAGACAGAGAACGTATAGAAAGATTTAAGCCGTGCATCGTCATATCGTTATTGTATGATCCGTATGGCTATAATGTACGTCATTTTAATTCTGCTGTGTTGCTGTTCAGTGTTGAACAGGATATCCATAATCCTCTTCTGAAAATGAAATCAACGGTGCCCAAGGCCCCTCAAATAAACAGACCTCTGGAGCAGAACGCTCAGTAACACTCAAGATTCCCTCCTCCTCCATCTCCGCCTTCGTCCGGGATACCCCCACTTATCCCCTCCTACCCCCCTTCCCCCTTCAAACCTCCTATTAACCACCATCTCAAACTGCTATATCGTTTGTCATTCACGAGGCCGACAAATAGCCATGCCAAGCGTAGAACCCAGGCATCAGCGAGTACAGTTCCTTTTTCACTACATATTATTTATTATATCAAATATTGATTTGTGCTCTACTGAAAATTGTGTTCTGTTTAGTCATAAACTTGGTGGGTCTGAATTTATTGAAATGAGTTTTGTGGAAGAACTTAAAAAAACAACAACCTGGCCACCAAAAGGAGAGGAATCTTTTTCAGAGCCTGTTTGTTTGACAGGGTGGGGACATACTGTTTATTACACATGATTTTAACATGAGTGGAAACAGACTTTTCCCAGCAGGCGTATGTTGAGAACCACACACAGAGAGCCAGGATCAGACTTCAATCCGGAGTCAAAAGCAAGTCCCCTGAGCTTCACATTTATTAAAGTAACAAAAACCCAATTAGCCCGACAAGTCAACACAGAATAATCACCACCTTTTTGGAAATAACAATTCCAAGCACACTGTAGTATTAAAGTGTGAACTGTCACTGCACTGTCAGCTTTGATGACATTTGCGCTACATGTTACTGTTTGGGAAATTCGTTCCAGAAAGACCTATTTATTTTCTTTTAAAGAAATATATCTTTTAAATAATTTAAACACCCGTTGTATTATTATTATTATTATTATTATTATTATTATTATTATTATTATTATTATTATTATTAATGATAATGATATTTATTTATTTATTTATTTATTTATTTATTTATTTATTTATTTATTTGTTTGTTTGTTTGTTTGTTTTTAGGCTATACAATAAAGCTAAATATAAGAACAAATAAATGTTATTGTACACTGTTATTGAATGTCGTGCTGGTTGAAACTTTATACATTCTATCCATTTCTTTATCAGAAAATTTTTCATTATAATTATTATAAAAGAAACATAAGAAATGTATGTTGTCCGAATTTTTTTTTTTCTATGTATATTCCTTGCTTGTACAAAAGGCACAAATTGTGTCAGGAAAACCTCACAACCCCAATGAGCACATTCATAAGTGAATGACTAAAGGCCTGCGAAATAAACAATGCGCACGAGCTTTTTACGCGCAGCTCGCTGAGGATGTGGATGAAACGTTCGCAGATCGAATTTTTCGGGTCGTTTTCCGCCGCCCGCGGAGCTCCTTTCACCCCTGCTGAGTCCCGGATGTCCAGTCGGAGTGAAGGAAGCTCAGCTCTGCGCTACTGTACTTTGAAGCTACAGTTACTGACCTAGACAAAGACTCACCGGTGTTCTCTTACGCACGAAACTATTTTAATACACAGTTTACCACAGCACACTGTATTTAAGGATATAAGCTGCTTTAAATTCTGATCCATGGCTTGATGTCTGTAGGCTATTGTTTAAGCTCTAGACGTTCCGATGTCTTGACGATTTCTCTATTTTGGGTCTTGAAGCCTATTTAAAAATGAAATGCATTTTTTTCCTGTTTGACTTTGTTTGCCTGCCCCGCTCCTAGAAAAACTATGCACAGTTTAGTGACTTAATTGTTCGAACACATTTAAATCTAAGAATAGGCATGTTAGTTAGCAGATTGAGTTGAATCATGGCTTTTACCACAGTCCAGGGTCCTGAAAATAGGTTATATAAATACGTGTTTCATGATTGACAGGATGATTTTAATTTGACTAAATCTCCAAAAGATATAGCTAGACAACTTACATTACTGGTTTGGCTGTGCTTTTGGGAAACCAGGCCAGAGTTTGGTAAGCATGTTACCTAACACTAAACATGACAAAATGTCACAAGTTATTGTTTTTGGATTTTGTTTGGTGGAAAAACCCCATTACAGACCTCTTGTTTACAGTCACATTTATTTTTGTATTTTGTAGTATTTTGCATACATCTGTTTTGCATCACACACAAAAAACAAGATTATGCAAGATTTTGACTGTAGAAAGGGTGTGTGTGAGTGAGTGGCATAGGACAGTTGTGAATGTGTAGTGCACAGAAAAATTATGTAGGTTTTTGTGTCTTAACTGTTATATTACATTCAAACAGGCATGTTAGTTAGCTGAATGATAGACAGGATCATTTGACAGTGAGTGGCAGATGCTGCAAGTGTTAAGTGACTCGTGTGAGTGGTAGGTGATGAGTAGCAAGTGACAGGTTTGAGTTGTGGGTCATGGGCATAAGTGTCAAGTTACAGTTGTGGGTTTGGGTGACGATTGTGACTGATGATTGAATGGTGTTAATTGACGGGTGCTAAGTGATGGGTGTGAGTGTTGAGCTGGCAGTGTGAATGTGAGTGATGGGTGTGTGTGAATGGTGTGAGTGTTGAATGATGGGTGTGACTGTTGAGCGATGGGTGTCAGTGTTTATTGACAGTGTGAATGTTTTATGCTTGGTGTAAGTGTTGAGTGATGGGTGTGAGCGTAAGTGTTAAGTAACGGGTATGAGTGTTGAGTGATCAGTGTGAGCGTTGAGTGACAGTTTGAGCATTGATTGATGGATGTGAGTGGTGAGTGATGGGTTTGAGCATTGAATGGCAGTGTGAGTGTTGATTGATGGGTGTGAATGTTGAGTGACAGTGTGAGTGTTGAGTGGTGGGTGTTATTGTTGAGTGATGGGTGTGAGTGTTGAGTAATGGGTGTGAGCGTTGATTGATAGGTGTGATCTTTGAGTGACATTGTGAGTGTTGAGTGACAGTGTGAGTGCTGAGTGAGTGTAAATGTTGAATGATGGGTGTGAGTGTTGAGTAATGGGTGTGAGCGTTGATTGATAGGTGTGATCTTTGAGTGACAGTGTGAGTGTTGAGTGACAGTGTGAGTGCTGAGTGACAGTGTAAAAGTTGAGTTACAGTGTGAATGTTGAGTGACAGTGTGAGTGTTGTGACAGTGTGAGTGTTGAGTGACAGTGTGAGTGTGAATGATGGGTGTGATTGGCAAGTCTTATCACACCCATCAGTGCCTACCACTATACCAAGCATTGTGCAATCTGTAACAGGAATGGCACTGTGATGTGTATCATTAAGGCACACATAAGTATCAAGAAGAAGTTTCACAGAACCATAAACTATAACTCACCTGGTGCACTATTATATTAATTTAAATATGTCTAGAAATAAAACACAGAAACACATAGAAAAAAAGAGTTTGTTGGGTATTAAACAGAAATGTGGTGTGTGTGTGTGTGTGTGTGTGTGTGTGTGTGTGTGTGTGTGTGTGTGTGTGTGTGTGTGTGTGTGTGTGTGTGTGTGTGTGTGTGTGTGTAAATGAATGGAAGTGCTCGTATGTTATTTTGCTTTTCCACCTGCAGGTCGCAGCATCACACCTGAAAATCGGGTATGGGAGGTGTATCGCCAAAACAGCAGATGTTAAAATTTTCCAACTTCTGATGGTAGGCAGCTCTATTATTCAACAGTCTGAAATGATATGAGATTTTATTTTCTGAATGTTTTTCTACATATTTACATACGCCATCTTCAGTGCTGCAGACTGTGTAGTGTTGCACACTGGATTTATATATAACTAAGAATAAACAAACTTATCATTCTCATGTCAGATCCTAACCACTTAAATGTCTGTGAAAAACAAATCTGTGCCTTTGTCTTTATGGTATACTTCCTTTAGGTGCACATTACATCAAAAAGCATAACCCATTTGATTCAAAAGCAAACATTGTATAAAGTTAGACTTTCTGGAGGATGGTTTGTAAGCATTATTGTAGAGGTGACTTCTTTGATGAAAAGATAAAACATATGATATAAAAATATGATAGGGAGCTGTGAAATGCTGTGGTTTTAGTTCACTCCATCCATGGCAAGATTTTATAAAGAAATCACAGTGATGCCTACTGCTCTGACGTTGATGGTTGACGTTTAAAGGTTATCAGGCCACAGAGCATAATGTTTGATTCCTCAACTATTCAGATTTTATAGTAAGAAAATTAGATGTTTTTGACCTTTTGATTAAAGCAAAGCTCACATCTAAGAAAAAAGTAATTATACTCTTGAACATAGATGTTTTTATCTTACATCTAGGCCTGTAGAGCCATGCACAAAAATGTTAATTAGGTTGTTGTAATAATAATAATAATAATAATAATAATAATAATAATAATAATAATAATAATAAGAAGAAGAAGAAGAAGAAGAAGAAGAAGAAGAAGAAGATGAAGAAAATTACATATTTTTGCATTTTGGGTTAGACATTTACCATTCTGGAACAGATTTTAGAAATTTTACACAAGAAATTTGTTGGAATTCATCTCACATAGTAACAACACAAATAACAACAAATACATTAATAATAATAATATTAATAATAATAATAATTAGTAGTAGTAGTAGTAGTAGTAGTAGTAGTAGTAGTAGTAGTAGTAGTATTGTGGTGGTGGTGGTGGTGGTGAAGAAGAAGAAAAAGTAGAAGAAGCTGATGCTCGTGTACATTTAGTTATATTTGGTTATGTGACTAAACATTAGCACCTGTGCCAAGATTTTTTATTTGCATCAAGTTCTCAGAAATGATTCAAGATCTTTATTGGCAAACTTTACAGGTTCAGTGTAAAAAACCCACTTGAAAAGGACACATGTTTCTCAGGGTTGCATTTCTTTCTTTATTTGCAAACATCTCAATGATACAGTTCTGTCTGTCTGATGGAGCACAGCTCACACACATAATCTCCACATATAACTTCACTCATACAAACTATATACACGTAAATACATACAACATTTCTCCACTCGTTTATGATAAATAAAAATGTAATTAGTAAACACAAGTGAACGCAATGCCTGAACATTTAGAAGATTTGGTTTTTGGAATAGTGAAAGATATATTAGTTACTGCAAATCAGCAAGTTTTCAGACCATACAACAGAGAACGTGCACATAACTGGGGTGTATTGTGTCTCATGAAAGTAAAGAGTCGATTCTAAAAGGGTGGTACCGGGAATCCTGTGCAGTGTAATGGGAAATGTGGTGATGATGCAGATCCTGGAGCTGACTCTCGAAATCAGACACGCGTTTGGTTAAGTTTGAGGAGTCGCATCTGTCCACTTGAGACGCACGTGAGACTTCAGAGCCGACATGGAATAACGGTACGGTGACCAGTGGATAGCTCATGACCAGCGGCATTAGGTGAGATCCTGCAGGCATCATTAGCTCAGTGCTGTTAGAAACTCTTTCTTTTGCTTCGTCCCGACACCTGAATGGTTTACTGAGAATGCTGTCGATGGCGAAAGAGCTCGAAAACTTGGTGCTGTTCCTGGTGTTCTCGTCGCGCACTGACATGATGTCTCCATCCAGCGTTTCAAAGTCTTTTGGGTTTTTTTTACCAATGCGCTTCCTCCTGCGTCGGAACACGCCATCCGCGAAGGTGTACTCGCTGTGTGGGTTCAACATCCAGTAGTTGTCCTTCCCCCAGGGACGTGAT
Source organism: Tachysurus fulvidraco (assembly GCF_022655615.1). Taxonomy (NCBI): domain Eukaryota; kingdom Metazoa; phylum Chordata; class Actinopteri; order Siluriformes; family Bagridae; genus Tachysurus; species Tachysurus fulvidraco. The sequence continues at coordinate 10,117,932 of NC_062533.1, forward strand.
GGATCTCGCAGTACTTTCAGAAAGCAGTCGTTCAGCGACAAGTTGTGTCGCACGGAATTCCGCCAACCGGTGTAGCTGCCTCGGAAAAAGGGGAATTTTTTCATCAAGTAGTCGTTTATCTCGGCCAGTGTTAGGCGGCCCGTGGCCGAGTCTCGAATGGCCATCGCAATGAGCGCGATGTACGAGTAGGGTGGCTTGGGCCTGCGCGTGTATGGCTTAGCCGTGCGGGCGGAAACGCGCGCCGCGGGGGCCGGGCTGTTAGCCGCGCAGTCTCCGTCCGAGCCCAACTCCTCTTCCGCGCAAAGCGGAGAGTTCACTTCAGCCTCTCCGAGCGGGTCCTTCTCCGAGATGCGAGTGGTGGAGAAAACCTCCAGCTTCATGTTTTGCTTCTTGCTCAATAAACAGATGCTCGATAAACTACTACAATACTATCCCTCGTCCTAGGCAGAGAAAAACTCATGGGAGAACTGAGCGCTACAGCAGCAGCTTGTTAAATATAATAACCGCTCCAGGCCAACCTTCAGGGGCGGGTCCTTTTAAAAACGCATGAATTACGGCGTCTTCACCTGCTGTAAACGTGTGTGTGTGTGTGTGTGTGTGTGTGTGTGTGTGTGTGTGTGTGTGTGTGTGTGTGTGTGTGTGTGTGTGTGTGTGTGTGCGCGTGCGTGCGTGCGTGCGTGTGTGTGTGTGTGTGTGTGTGTGTGTGTGTGTGAGAGAGAGAGAGAGAGAGAGAGAGAGAGAGAGAGAGAGAGAGAGAGAGAGAGAGAGAGAGTGAGAGGTTGGAAAGAGCGCAAGAGTGATTCATTATTAGAAATAATGATTAATTATTACAAGTCATTTATTTATTATTGGTGATATATCCTTAGCCGTTTCTGAATATTAAGCTTGTCAAACTCCCTTACCTATACCAAGATTTAAGATACTTAATTATTCATTGTACTGGATAAGGGATAACAATAAGAAAAAATCTGTTATAGTTTTATTAAATAATACAAAAAAGTCTCTAAACAAGTAATTTAGGTAAATAAAATACATTAAAAAATTATTAAGTTTTTGCGGATTTGCACTGGACACAAGGAGAGATTACACTCTGACATCTCAAGCCATCCTTGTCTTAATATACTAAAATACTGCATGGTGCCTGGAGCCACAGTAGATAGTTCCAGGGTACAGGGTTCAGTCTTGAGCATTAATGTGTACATTAATGTGTACCGCTCTAATGTGTACAGCATAGTTTGATAAAGTGCTGGAGGCTGTTGACATTTAAAAGAATGGTAAACCATCAATAGGATAACAGTCATGTGTCAGTGCTATGCAGCATGTTAGAAATAGAAGAGCATGAAAACAGTTCAGTGTAGTCTAATCCTTGCATATTTGTTATCTGTTAGCATCCAAGTACATAGAATTTGGGCATGCTTTTAGGAAAGAAGCCATCATGTACTTTGGATGGCTGCCAAAATGAAAAGCAACATGTGCAGTTGAGAACGGCTAAAGAGGGAGAAGCATTCTCATGGTACAGGTGAGCACAAGGTCACTGATCAGTCAATTACTGTGTCTATTTAATCTCTTCAAATTGAGTCTAGATCAGGGTAGTAGACTAATTCAGAAGTTGCTTATTAGCTATGATTTTGAGTGTGTCAAGAGAGGAAAAACAATTCTTGCTGCTGTGCTGTGACCCTACATGACTTGTGTTGAAAGAGGAATATCAAGGTTCTTCTACAGTGGCACCCCCTTGGTGGAATCAACATGCCCTGGTTATTCAGGGGAGGCTCAACTCTGCAGCTGGTAACTTTCCACCTCGCAGCTCCAGTCTCAGCTGAGCTCTTCATACAGTATTTGTGGAGTTTGGAAAGTTTACATAGCCATGTGGGTTTTGTCTAGGTTCTCAGTCTTTCTTCCTATGTCCTAAAAACATGCCGGGAGGTCGATTGGGTAAACTAAATTGCCCCAAGGTGTGAAGGGGTGTGTGCATAGTGATGGACTGGCATCCCATTCATGGCATATTCCCAACTCATGCCAAGTTTTCATGGTATGGGCTCTGGATTCATCATCAGCATGCAGAGAATAAAGTTGTTTGAATGAATGGTTGGATGGTCATTTAGAGCCTTTAAAATCATTCACTGTCTTCAAATATGTTTCACAGGCCATTATTGCCCACTGTGCTTGTCTTACTCTAATTCACTTATGATAAATCCCAAATAACTCTAAACCCCTATGTACTGTAGTGTGCTAAATCATTGCATAGTCCCTTCAGACTTTATGGCCAGTAGGAATTTTCTATTATTTGGCATACTCTCTCTCTCTCTCTCTCTCTCTCTCTCTCTCTCTCTCTCTCTCTCTCTCTCTCTCTCTCTCTCTCTCTCTCTCTCTCTCTCTCTCTCAGAGGTGAGACTGCTGCAAAAGGTCATGTAAAGTTAGTTGAGTTCCTCGCGTGCCATGAGGCAAGCTATAATCATTAAACTGTCTTCATTGCCACACCTACATGCAGCCCACGGGATATTTTCTTCCATGTGAACAATTTTCTTTAGCAGTGTGTATTTTGCCAGGTTCATTGGGCAGGCAAACAGGTCTGTGCAACTTGTGGGCTCAACACACAATCATAGGCACGGTATAAAACCACAGAATCAGTCACTCAACCCACTGGGTGTTTTATAATCAAGGTGGTGACATGAACTCATTATTGTTGCATCTAAAGCACCTTTAGCAAGCATGACTGTCCAAATAAGTCAGTCTCAACAACCGATGGAGTAAGACTGTATCTGTATAGATCATTTAAATAATCTGTATGGATCATTTACATAATGTGTCATAATATTTTGGGACAAATATAATACATCATTGCATTTGAGAATGACATTATAAAGTAATTTTGATTTTGCGGGTCGAGTAAAAAGTGCCCATTTCCCCATTTGGAAATGTATAAGTGGAAAATTTCTTAAAACCTGAGTCTGAATGGTTTGTACTTAAAATCTTAATTCTATAATTACTCAAGAAGTTAATTTTAAAGTACAAGTATTTTCCACCCCTAAAAATACTTAAGGTTTTAAAACATTAATTTAATTAGACAGTATTAAAAATGCAGGTCTGATCATATAATTGTTAAATAATCCAATTGTTAAATAGTCCAATGTAATCATTTTTTTAAAAATATGGATACAGAGATGAGATCATATTCAGTTTTTGATTCACAGACATGTAACATAGATCAGGTTAGTAATCTATGCTGATCTGAGAGTTTCTACACTTCTGAACTACTGATCCTAAAAGAACCTTCAGCCCAGCTGTCAAGCCCATTTATAAACAGTCTACGTTCAGCCGTCAAACCCTCTTATAAACAATGTGACTACGGCTTTATTTCAATCATTCCTCTCATGAATTGTTCCGTAATAAATCACATCCTGATGTACAAAGTTGACCACATTTTGTTGAGCAATTACAATGCATCTGAATAATCCTGACTGCATGCAAATGCCACAGCTGCTTCTGATTTTGCAGCCATAACTAAAACAAATACAAATCTGGTCATTTGGCCTGAAGAACAGCTCCGGACCACTTTAGTCAGATTGAGTTTCTGCTCTGTGTTTAGTCACTTCCCTTCCCTTTCCCAAACAAAATGACTTCCAGCAGCCTAAACACTCAATCAAAGTTGACAGTGAAATTTAAAGCATGTCTTGACTGTACTTTTGAAATTTATAAGCATGTTTAATGTTTGACAAATAGTAAAGGAGGTGTGTTACATGACGTGAGTTGAGCTGATATTTATGAGCCTATAAATCTCAGAGAAAATAAGAAACATGGTTCTAACTGCACCACTTTGATTCTGGTGTCTGGAGCCTATCTTTATTCTGAGAATTTGCCCAGACATCTGGTAGTGCAATGAAAATGAATTGTACCGAATACAATTAAATCTGGTACAGGTAAGATCAACAATTACTCATATAGTGTGAAGATTTATTCCATCCTTTGCTATTTTCTGATGCTATACATGTGGTATCCAGAACTTTGCTGTGTATATGAACTCCTTTTCTACATGTTTCTGAGAGTAACAAAACATCCAGCATTTATTGCAAGTAGGATAGAATGACATAAAGTGCTTGTTCCACATGAGGAATCACAATGAGTATCTATTTTGTTGTGTGTTTTGCAACTCAAACATACATATTTTCCCTCACAGCACACCAAGAGTATAATTTTACCAAAGAGAACATGGTGTTTAGATTGTAGTTAGGCAATGCAGTGAATTGAGAATTCGTCATTGATGACTTTGGCATCGATACGCTCGTGTTGTTCACACCTTTTCAAACCATGCAAAAGCAACATTTTTTTTACATGACAATCCTCTCTCTCAGGCATCCGTTCTTTTAAAAAGAAAAATAGGTGAAAACACTTCTCTTAATAGTCTTCTTTTTCCTACAAACTAGATTTGTTTCTTAAAAAAGAAAAGAAAAGATGTAACAAGACAACAGTGCATGCAAAATTGAGCAAATGATCTTATCCAAGTGTAGCTGTTTAAGCCTGCATTAAATACTTCTTGACTTTTTGACCTGTTGGCATTTGGATGTGCCTGTCATGATTCTAGCACAAAAACATGACAGCAGCTTCTGGCATGATGGCTCGTCTTCCTTCAAGGTTTGCGGCATCAGTGCAAATTAAAATTACACAGCTATCATCTTATTAACTTTTTTTTTCTTCTTTCACTGTTTAAGTTGGAATTATTGTTTAAATGACAGTTAATGCAATCTGGATATAATTTTGTGCAGTGTGTGTGTGTGTGTGTGTGTGTGTGTGTGTGTGTGTGTGTGTGTGTGTGTGTGTGTGTGTGTGTGTGTGTGTTGGTTTGAATATTTTAGAAATTGCTGAAAACCTGAGATTTTTACATATAACAGTCTAAAAAGCTGGTTTAAATTGACAGGAATGCTACAATAAATTAAATAACTACCCTTTCCAATCATGAGCTGAAGAATATCTCAGAATGAACAGCCTCATTGTCATAACTTGAATGGATTACATCAGCAGAAGACCACATCAGGTTACACTCCTGTCAGTCAAAAACAGGGATCTGTGGCTAAATATGAGGCCTATGCTCAAAGAAACTACACAGCTGAAGATTTGAAAATGCTACCTGGTTTTCTGTCAGTCTGTAATTGTACAGTTTTTGTGAGCCCAATAACCTTGTTAAGGCTAATAACAAAGATCATATTCTTCCTGATTCAGATATTTGATTTGAACATTAAGTGAAGCTCTTGACCTGTATCTGCGTGATTTTATGCATTACACTGCTTCTCACATGATTGGCTGATTGGATAATTGCATGAATGTGTAGGGATACAGGTGTTCCTATTAAAGTGACCGATGAGTGTACAGCTAAGCTTAAAGCTGTGGAACAAATTTTGATTATGGAGTAACACAACAAAACAAGAAAAATTCTAGCAAACGGCTGGTGGGTGGTAATACAGCTTTGCGTGTGCGAGTCAGAGAAAGTTTCCCATTTAATTACATCCTTTATCCAAACACACACCTGCCCAAAATACAGTTTCTGTGGGAGCTACTGCACCTGTTTCATGCATGGCTAGGTTTATTTTACTCTATATATAAATTCCTTAAACTTTTCCCAGCTTCCTGTTTGTTTGTACTTGTTCGTACGTTATAATTTAATACCCTACACAATATTTGTAGTTCAATTTGTGTGTGTGTGTGTGTGTGTGTGTGTGTGTGTGTGTGTGTGTGTGTGTGTGTGTGTGTGTGTGTGTGTGTGTGTGTGTATGTGTGTGCGTGTCTGTGTGTTTGAGGGGAGGCAGACTTCTAGGGACCCCCTTTGAACCATTTGTGAAAGATACAAGATGTTTATTGTTCCTTGAGTTAATTCAAGACTGGTAATTATAGAAACTACAAAAAATTAATATCATGTAAGCAATGATGTAGTCATACAGTTAAATTACACTGCACAATATTGTTTGCTTCATTCTAACACAAGACTCAACACATCCTGTAATTATCCAGCACATAAAAATTGCCCATATGGTTTCCAGCACTTGGCTTGTGCTTCAGTGTAGATATATTTTACAGAGAATTTGATTCCTCTATTTCTGTATTGAACTAGAACTCTTTGTAGAGCATATTTCTTAAAAATAATATTAAAAATGTTTCATGGGAATTATGTTTATCAGGATTTTCCCCTTTATAATGGGTTTTTACAAATGCCAAAGTAATTTTCTTAGGTATTAAAGCCAGACAGTATTAGTGTCTATTTATTGACTGGCTCATTTGTATATTTTACTGCACATGCATCTATTTACAGTAAGTATAATCTCAACTGATTTATAGCATATAATATAATACATTTGCTTTAATTCATTAAAATGTATGTACAGTGTATGTACTAAAGTGACCTAGATAGGATGATCACAGTGTTTGGGCTGTGAAAGCTTCGTTCTTGTTATTGTTGATCTAAAATTGAACTACCACTTGAAATCTAGTCTAGTCTTTCAGTCTGGTATGCAAAGCATAGCTTTAGAGCAATTCATGCTTAAGGTTTGGCTGTTTGATGGTTTAAAACCTGTGTGTATTCATGCAAGAGGAATTTTGCCCTGTGTCTGTTAAAAACAAGTCTGTCCTCACTGTGTTCACCTGCACCACATTGAAAGTTCTTAGCTGACACAGACAAGAACAGAGGTCATGGAGAGGTTGTGTGTGTGAGCGTGTGTGTGCGTGAGTGTGTGTGAACGAGAGAGATTCTGTACTAAGGAATGTCTTTGTGTGTTGCTATAATAGGTAGTCGGAGGATAGTCTACAGAAGTTATTAGACTCTACATCTTCGACAATAGCTATAGCATGCAGCTTCAGACACCCTTTCTCACCCTTTATCTCAATTCCTCACACGCTATAACCACTCAAGGGTTAGGAGCTCAGAGAAAGAAAAAACATATTTCCCCAAATCTGAATAACCTGTCATATTATACACATATCTTAATTAATAGGTTACTAGATATCTAAATTACAAGATTAAAAAAATTATGTTTATTACATGTATAGCTTTAAGTAAATGAAACTAAAGATTTTAAACTTTGATTAGACAGAAAAATATTCGATCCAATCTCTCAACACTGAACAGCAGAGTTCAACAGCTGCTATGAAGTCTTTTGTCAAATGATGAAATCAGATCTACAGACTCATGCTGTTTGACATGCAGCGCTTCGCACGACACGCTCCACCCAGCAAATGCATTGCATCCTGGATATTGTGGCCTTCAGAAACAAATCTCACAATATCATACAAAGCAATGCCAAATAAGTAATTGACTATAAACGTAGACTATATAATTTAAGTCCTTTAACCTTCTAAAAGGCTTTTATTTGGAAACTTTTTTTAAACTGATATATTCAGTTGTTGGATTTTATGAATCTTTATGTGTAACTTTTCTACTGTAACTTTTGTCAGCAGTGTTGCACTAAACCCATGTATAGAATACGATCCCATGGTGGCATTTATTTTAAACAGTCTTTTCGTAATTGCTTATTAGCTAACCACATGTTTTAAAAATGCTGTGTAAAAGACTTAAAAGTTATTCTGTCAAAACCCTGCTCTGTGGTTCCACAACAAAAAATAACCAGTTGTTTGAAAAGATCTTGTGTACGTGTTTACCTTGCACTCCAGGAACCTTGGCAACCAACCAAGTTCTGCATTTGTCCAATTAGTGATACAGCATTCAATCATCCATCTTCACTAACAGATTTATCTTGATAAAGAACACAGTGGAGATGGAGCCTGTAATAGTAAAACTGTATGCAAGGCTAAAGAATTCAACCCAAATGGTACATTCTATAGCACAACAACAACAACAACAACAACAACAACAACAACAACAACAACAACAACAACAACAACAACAACAACAATAATAATAATAATAATAATAATAATAATAATAATAGCATATTTCTTTGGTAAAAGTATAAACACTGCAACATGAAATTAATTTATTGCAGACTGCAAATGATCCTACGGCTCGATAAACCTGCATAGATTCAGCTCCTAGAACTCCTCAAAAGTTTAATAATAGGCTAAGAGGCCCTTCATAAATATTATGAGGTGTGTTTATAGAAGAGAAAGGCAGTTTCATATGAGTTGAGATACACTGCTTAATCTTTTACATACTAACTTTAAATTAAATTACTAATTGTAATTTTCTTACTTTTGTCTATGTTTAGTCCATTCATACTTACAAGAAAACTAACTTACATAAAGCTGATTCGTATAAGAAGGTAGGTAGAGACACTGGAGTGCTAACAGATGTTGTTGCTGGTTATTGCAATCTTGTATTGATCTGGTTTTAATCTTTCCTATTTGCTCAAATCATTAGGAGGAGGAAGTGAGACAGAACAACAGGGGGTCTGAGCAGAAATTGAAGTAATATGTCTTCATAGTATAATTCAACATTAATCCATTGACTTTAGCAGAACATTTTTCCCTACTTGTTTTGATGGCTCCTTGGTTTTCATGATGCTTTTTAAAAAGTGGACTGTGTGCTTTGCTTTCTATAATTTTTGATTCTTAGTCCCTGACTTTGTGAACCAATACCAGGCTGTAATAATTGATAGAGATTTCAATAAAGACACTTTTGTAAGTCACCCTGAAGAAAAGGTGTCTGCTAAGCGGCATAGATTTAACATAAATGTTTGTTACAGCATGAACTTTAACAAATCCTGGAATCTAGTTATATAGAGATGTGACGCTTTGTACAAAGATCTTTGTACTGTTGAATTAATTATGTGATTTATGATGTCAACTGGTTAAAGATGAAATCTTTTGATGGAAGCAGAAACTAGATTTTTACCCATACCTAATTGTAGATAAACGTATTTCATATGATATATACCATATAATCCCAATGAAGTAAATTTAGTTGAAGTTTGTAACACTACAAAATATAGAGAGTGAGATGGGGTGAATATTTGTGCAAGCTGCTGTATGTATGTATGTATGTATGTATGTATGTATGTATGTATGTATGTATGTATGTATGTATGTATGTATGTATGTATGTATTTATGTATGTAGGTATGTATGTGGGTATGTAGGTATGTATGTATGTATGTATGTATGTATGTATATAGGTATGTATATATGTATGTAGTATGTATGTATGTATGTATGTATGTATGTATGTATGTATGTATGTAGGTATGTATGTAGGTATGTATGTGGGTATGTATTTATGTATGTAGGTATGTATGTGGGTATGTAGGTATGTATGTATGTATGTATGTATGTAGGTATGTATGTATGTATGTATGTATGTATGTATGTATGTATGTATGTATGTATGTATGTATGTATGTATGTAGGTAGGTATGTATATAGGTATGTATGTATGTATGTAGTATGTATGTATGTATGTATGTATGTATGTATGTATGTATGTATGTATGTAGGTATGTATGTAGGTATGTATGTATGTATGTATGTATGTATATTCATATGTAAGTAGGTATGTAAGCAGTCATGTAACAGACTGAGGCGCATTCTGTCAAACAAATTAACTAAAGTTGAAAGCACATCTTCAAAAACTAAATTAAAAACACGACAAATCAGATATCAAACACTAACACACAAAACACTGCGAGGAAAAAACATTAGAGACAAGAAAGGCAGGAGGACGTTTAGTGTGTATGTTGTTTACTTTGGCAGCAGGATCATTCTGTCTGTTTTAGTTAAAGACTTGCTTTAATAAGATTTGTTAAGTGAATAAGCACTCAGGAGTTGCACAGTTATTACAGTGATTAGAGCCTGAGAGTTCATGCCCTAAACACTCAGCAGAACTGAAACCTCACTGAAACCTAATCTGGGAATTTTGTATACAGGTTTCTAGGTGAAAAGCTTCATACTTCTGAACTTGGCACTAAAATCTGACTTCCTCTCACTTCTATAAATGGGTACAAAATTAGAGGCTAGAATAAGAATAATCTAAAAGGCCAGAACTGACTGTAAATTATCAGGTTTTTACAGTACAGATACAGTACAGTACAGTACAGACAACCACGCAATGTTCAGTCATTCAGACAAACAATTTAAAGAAGAGACAAAACAATTTGAAAATTATCTGCTTAAAATCCATTGTTGTCGACTACAAGGTTAAAAGTACACTTGTAAATCAAGCAAATATAAAGTAGAAAAAAATTATAAATTAACTTTAATTTAGTAAGAAGTTTAGAAGTTTAGTGTGTTTTATATGTGTATTATACTGTCTATTTAAAAACATCAGGTGAAATCAGGTGCAGAAGTCTCTGTACTCATCATATTTTATCATATCTTAGTCTAGGTCTGGTGAAGATAAAACCCTAATTGAGTTACCTATTTAAATATATCACAGGGCTATTCAACAAAAAAATGTAAAAAAGTCTAAATATTTTCCTCGCAAAGGTCCTGACAGACATCTAAACCTGCTGACAACATTTTTAAATTTCATATTGTAGTTTATTAAATGCATAAAAGTCACACATTCTGAGCTAATGCCTTTGTTTCCTTCAGGTATATAATTAACCAAATAAATAATAGGTACATAATTAGAATAATGGCTAATGAGTGGTTAAGCCAGAAGAGCTTATTACAGAAACCATGTTGTTTCATGTTTGTTATGACTATAGTTTATTTTTTATATGTTTATTAACTCTGTTTAGAGTATTTTCATTTTTTTTTTAGTACATGATACTAGCTAGATAATGGGTGCACATCTGGACCGTGAACCAGTTGACCACCACAATGTATTGTTTTACTACAGGTTATGTTACAGTGCAAATAGTAAAAAGTTGCTTCTTTTTATCCTTATGACTTCAAGACAGATGTTTTGTCTTGTTTGCTTGTAAGCATATTGAAAGTGCTCAGTGCACTTTAAAAATGATGTGAGAAAAACACAATGCGCTTATTCACATAGACATACAATGCTCAATCTCTTGTATTTCTCTAGTGCTCCTGAATGTCATTTGTATATCTTTGCAACTCTATGGATCAAATGTTGCCATAGCTTCACATATTAATATAAAACACTTCAGAGCCGAACACTTTAGATTCCTTTCATCTGCTAATGTTTTATATGAGACACACACACGCAACACAAAGTTGTGATACTCTTATGTGCAGCAGACGGGGCAGACTGTTGGGGTTTTTGAATGGGCTGCTTTTTATATCTGTGTTTTTACGTAAACTAATCTTTGAGCAAATATTCAGTCTGCGCCTCAGGTTTTAAGGCATTTTAAAAGTGGCAGTTGTGAAACGCATACACATGCAGGCAGCAGGATCAAAGCCTGCAACACAATGTGCTAGATTTAGAATAAGGCCAGCTCTCGGCTTTGCATCCATTGTCTTGTTCTTTTTCTGATGAAAGTTCTTTGAATTCCTGCGCAGTGTAAACCTTTCTTTGTTCAGCACAGGTTAACAGAAGATATACACTCTTAAACATTGCCCTGCACTGTGCTCTGTCTCTTTCTCTCTCTCCTCTCTCTTGCTATCAGTCTTTTATTTCTTCTTTTGCATTTATGTTTTGTGGCTCAGTTCTATTCAGATAGACATGCAAAGAAGCATCAAACAGTGTTTAGGGTGACTAGGTTGATCATAACTAAGACAATCCCCCCGCAAACATCACTTTTCTTTGCATCTTTGCTCACCTTTCCTATTTGAAGTGGTTCTCAAGCCTTGTCGGTGTTTGTGCTTGGGTGTGCCCCAGGTGTGTTTGCTTTAAAATGCAAGAAAACATGTCATGTGTACACACACATTTATTAGAATCGAATTAAGTGATATGTGATAAATATCAGGTTTGCGTCATGATGAACCATTGTGTTACTATGGCTGCAGTTTGTTTATTCTCAAAGGAGGAAAACTTGACAACTAAACGTGAGGTGAGGAGTCTCTAACTCCAGTGTGAAGGCATATTTGAACTTACACTGATTCATTAAAGTCAGTGTTTAAAGCAGTGTATGTGATTGGTGTCTACTAATGATTTCAATGCATTAACTGGTGGCGTATCTGAAGTAATTTAGGGAGAAAAAGGTCACTGAATGCATTGGTGATGTGTCTGAGTCATTAGTTCTGTCCACGTAAAGGTTTAGTGAATTGAGAAATGTTTATTTTATTGTAGCAATTTAGATCTAATCTAATCGGGAAATGCCAGAATCTTTATTAGTCAATTAAGCATTCTTAATGCACCATATACTATGTTTTGAAAATATTACAAACACTGTCTATGAGAATTTTTTGTTGTCTAAACTCTGAATAAATCTATGGCGTGCACTAAAAAAAGCTCACAAGGTAATAGTGTAAAATAGATTTTATTAATGAATAATATAGTTGTTTTTTTTACTAAATGTTAAATCTCTCGAATTAGGAAATGGGATGTTTCTTGTATAGAGAACTTCAGTATGATGATACATTTGATTGTATTCAGTGCTGTATATTTCAACAATGAACTGTTTTCTGTAACGCCCAGGGGTTATTAACACTTATACACAAACATTCATGTACACACCTCTGGTCTGACTTTAAAACTCTTGGTCGTATCACTCTATCTATAGGCGTAGGAGTTGTGTGGTGCAATGCAATACAGCTGAGCCGATAAGCTAATGAAACAGCAATCCTAGATGAATCTGACATGCTTGTTTCAGCAATGTGTCAGTGTTTAGTAGTACAATGCTTAAATCCCTATATTATATAATAAAATATATCCCCATATCTCTATATTAATATGAAATGTGAAAATATAATGATATAATATAATATAATATAATATAATATAATATAATATAATATAATATAATATAATATAATATAATATAATGATATTATATTACATTCTTTAACATCTCCAAGTAAATCTAAGCTTTATTATGTGCTGTTTATGTTCATTCATCTTCTAAATGAATTAATTTTTATATGGATTATATAGGTCTGTAATATGCAGTCTCAGTCCAATTGTTTAACTGAGAATCATTTTTTCCCGTTGAGCTTTATTAATCTGCGGTAGTGCCTTAGATTTATAATATATTTGACAGAAGAGCTTGAAAAAAAAAAACACTCTGTTATGTACAGAGAGTTTCCCATGATACATTTTTGGAGCAGTTTGCCATTTGGCATAGTTTCCTAAGCTTTTCTCATATCAAATGAGTTAATGAATTATGTTAAACTAAATATTAAATTAAATAATAGCGTATTTCATGTTTATCTTAATCTTTCACTTTCACAAACAAAGCTGTATGAAATAGAGAGAGAGGAGAGAGAGAGAGAGAGAGAAATTAATTAAGTGGAAATTATCTATGCTCTTTGAAGCTCAGTGGTTAAGATGTTGGACTACTGATCATAAGGTCCAAATCATAAGCACTGCCAAGTTGCCATTGTGAGGCCCCTGAGCCTTAACCCCCCTTAAGCCCCTTAACCCTCAACTTGTCTCTTGAGCTAAATGTAAGTCACTCTGGGGATGGACAACTGCCAAATATTGTAAATGTAATAAACTACTTAACATCCATTAATACATCCACCTTGTTCTGTTTGTTAGGCACTTTATTGTAAGGTTCCATATAAATAAGAGAACAAGCTTTTTGTTTTTCATCCATTATTATCCATATAATCCATATATATATATATATATATATATATATATATATATATATATATATATATATATATATATATAATTAGAAATTTTGATAGTAGTTATAAGTGTGTATATATATATATATACTTAGAAATTTTGATAGTAGTTATAAAAAGTTCTTTTCATAACATCTCATCTCTTATCACTGGCTTTTTTACATAACTTTTTATAGTTATGTTTAGGGGCGGTGATTAGATGGGACTGCTAATATCTAATATCTATCAATTGCTTGATAATAAAACTATTAGGGTTGAGCAATGCTTTATGTTGCAAAGCCTTGACAGCAAAAGATTGATGTAAGGCAAACAACTGCACACACACACACACACACACACACACACACACACACACACACACACACACACACACACACACACACACACACACACACACACACACACACACACACACACACACACAAACAGAGTTAAAGAAAGACATATTGTAATTCAATAATGTTTACATGCCATACATCCTCTGAAAACCAAGGACAATAAACAGAAAAGTTTTGACACTTTGATTCAGACCAAAGCTACACTATACTTACAGTTCTGCCATCTTTCTTTTTGTGTACTTTGAACTTTGATTGAAGCATATAATAACAATGTGTACTTAGTCTATCTACTTTTAGGGCGTTTTCACAATTGGTCCAAAAGCTCAAGTCTGCACCAAAGACCAATTCTGGCATTGTTTTGAGGACAGGCTCATAATCGCAGGTTTGAGTTTACATACAATAATTCCTTCCAAACCAGGGTTCAACTGTGGAGTTCATAAGTCACTTTTATGCTTACAGGTTTGTAAAATGAAGGCCCAAAACTTGCTGTTGGTTTAATTGTTTTACAGGTTTGTAAAATGAAGGCCCAAAACTAGCTGTTGGTTTAATTGTTTTCCTGCAGTACCAAAAATCGTGAATTGGCAGGTATGTTGCACCTAAATAATAAACAAATAATCTGTGGGGGCCAGAAGGGAATCTTATATTGAAGATAGAGGGCTTATCCCTACTATCCAATTTATACCAGTCATGTCTTGTTATGTTTAATATTGTGGAAAATACAGATACGCATCTTTATAATTCCTTATTTAACACTTCTAGTCTACATTTTACACACATTACACATATAAGGCAGATACTCCGCTGCTTTATAATTTATGTAGCCCTTCTGTATTATTGTGTTAAACTGTAGTTCTGGAGAAATGCCATTTCATTCCACTATAAATGTGTTTATGGATGGGATGACAATAAAAAACTACTTAACTTGATGTGAACACACACCATTTGAGCACTATACACAGTGCAGTGCTCACGCCACAGCTGGGTTATAAACCTGCTGGCCAATAGGAACCTCTGCTTCAGGATTTTCCACTGATTTAAATCCAGCAGTGAAACTTGCTCTCATTAATAAAGTTAAGCAGATTTAAATATAACTATTAAGTATAAAGATAAACACATGTGCAGCAGTATGCTCATAAACCTCAGCACATATCAACATTAGAGAACCAGAGTGATAAGGCTTCAGGTGTTGTATTGATTTTGACTGGTGAGGACAATTTAAAGATTTATGACCGGAGGCAAAGTGATAAAGAGTTGTCCTTCTTGTTTTCAACATATTTCTAAGTTAATTATTCTATTTAATTAGAATTTATAAAATGATGTGTTGTGGAAACACATTGATGTGCGAATTAAATTCTTTTGTACTTCCTTTACCGTCTCCTCTCTTTCCTTATATTTATAGTGGATTGAACTTCTAATAATTAACAATAATCAATAAAGTTATAAGCTATGTAATCTGTTCCTCTGTGCAATACAAACACTAAACAACCTGTTCTTTATGCTAAAGGTTTTGGCCTATCAAAACCAATGATACGGTTACCATTAGACTTTATTTGCTTTCTGATAAGCTGAACTTAATTATTAATGTGTGTGCAAGATTTATTTTGCCTTTACATCACTACTGGTGATATAGAGGTTTGCTGCGCTGTGTAGTCATGATATAGAGATGTAGACTTCAAGGGAATAGTGGCAGAATACGTGAAGCAGGACTTGTAAAAGCATATGATTTTGTTATTAGGCTGTTTGGGATATAGACAGACAAAATCAGCCGCTGTACTGAGATCTTCCATGTCGGATTTATAGTTAGTTTACAGTAGCACAGTGCAACAGGCTTATCTGTAGGGGAGGTCAGGAGGTGTGTGTGTGTGTGTGTGTGTGTGTGTGTGTGTGTGTGTGTGTGTGTGTGTGTGTGTGTGTGTGTGTGTGTGTGTGTGTGTGTGTGTGTGTGTGTGTGTGTGCGTGCCTGTGCGTGTGCGTGCGCGTGCGTGTGCGTGTGCGTGTGCGTGTGCGTGTGCGTGTGCGTGTGCGTGTGTGTGCATTGTTATTGTGATGGTTATGGAGGTTGAGTCAGTTTCTCTACTTGCTTTCAGGATAAAAATGTCTTAGGGATCAAAAAGTTTGGTGTGTTATGCTAAGAGTGCATTGTGACAGAAGCAGAATACACATGCACATCTATAATACACACTCTCTCAAGAATTAGAGCATACAGCAGAAATAATCCTACCTTCTGTTTCCTCCCCTCTCCTACCCAATGTGGGCTTTATAATGACAATGAGAGACTGTAAATACAGGTGTCTGATGTATTTCAGCAGTTATTTTCTTACTTTTAAAAAAGGAGCTTTATACAGTAGGTTTCTCTTTTACTCCACTACATTTCTATATTCAGTTACACTTAAAAGCCTGTGGTAGTGTTCGCAGTAACTGCTTGATAAAGTCAGAGAATGCGAAATCTGAGTTATGCTGCAAAAAATGCCATTTTGGCCAGGGAAAAAATGTATTATTTGCTAAGATTACAGCAACCCAAATATCTATTTATTAAAGCAGTCTGTTAATATCTAGCTTGATAGAGTCTTGCCTTTGAAAGGGGACAAAGGCCTTTGAAAGGGACAAAGCTCAGCTGAAGTACACAGTTATGGATGAGGATAAGATGTTTTTAGTGGAAGATTTGTAGAAGTGGCTTATTACGGAACAGGCCTATTGTACAAATATGCAGGTTTTCTTACTCTCTCTCTCTCTCTCTCTCTCTCTCTCTCTCTCTCTCTCTCTCTCTCTCTCTCTCTCTCTCTCTCTCTCTCTCTCTCTCTCTCTCTCTCTCTCTCTCTCTCTCTCTCTCTCTCTCTCTCTCTCTCAATGTGTTGTTGTAAGGCAAGGGTCATAGCAATGATTGTGATTCACACAGCAGGTTTTGGAGAGAAGGAAAAGAAAATTAATTATGAAACCAGAGAAAAGGAAACACATACACACTTAAATATCAGATATCATCCCTACTGTCTGAGGAAGCTGTGTGCCATTAAAGCTGTTCTCCACAAATCAACAATATTTCCTTTGCATACATTTTACATGCGATCATAAAGTGAGTCACGTCTGATCTCTGTTCACATGTCAATAACATGTGAAGGAGTCCTTATTAACATGCGCTGTAACTACACATGTGAACCCAAATACACTTTTGTCATCATGAGAATATTTGGTTATATGTAAGGAATTCAAATGTAAAAAAAACTGAATCATTAAAAAAACATACTAAAAATATAAATGTATGAATTACAGGTGAAGTTCGCATGTAACAAATGTGTGAAACACATGTACATGTGTTCACCAGGGGAGATTAGTGTGTGTAACCTTCTCTAATTGTTCCTACAGCTATTCGGGAATGGATATTTTTAAAAAGTACAGCTATTGTGTTTATAGTTAACAGATTCTTCACCAGTAATAGACACTAACAGACACTAAACCAGACACACACACACACACACATCTATGGGTGGGACTATTATATCAGTACAAGACATCTTGTCTGTGCATTCAAATATGTGTGCGTGCAACCGTTCTAGCTGACAGTCAGGAAAAACTACACTCTATCTCATCTTCAATTCTACAGTTAATGTCACATAAAATACACAGAAACACGATCAGCCAGCATGATAGAGAGTTGATAAAATTCTCATGAAGAATATATTTTCCGTTTTACAAAATTTACTGTTTGGCAGGGAGGGCCAAGAGACAATTAAGATTTAATTGCTCAATTATCATCCATTATTTCAGATTGGCAGCTCATTTATCTTCTTTCCTCTGAACAATGTACCATTCTAGTGTCCTTACATAAAGTATTACACTAAATAACTCTATCAACTAAATAAATATAACTGAAATGTTTAGATAGATAGATAGATAGATAGATAGATAGATAGATAGATAGATAGATAGATAGATAGATAGATAGATAGATAGATAGATAGATAGATAGATAGATAGATAGATAGATAGATAGATAGATAGGAAATAAATCTGCATTATCTTCTGTAAACAACCTTATAGCAGGAGAGCTACCAGATTACACAAACACACACACACACACACACACACACACACACACACACACACACACACACACACACACACACACACACACACACACACACACACACACACACAAATGTGTCACACTGTACCATGTTCTTGCAAAGGTGTGACACAGTTGTAACAGAACAACAGCCCACTTATACACACCTTCCACTTTATTAGGAACATTAGATTTGTTATTAGTTTTCTAATCAGCTAATTATGTGGCAACAGCAAAGTGGATAAATACATGCAGAATAAAGTGATTCAGTTAATGTTCATATCAAATCAGAATAAAGAGAATGTGTGACCGTGGTAGGATTGTTGGTGCCAGACTGGCTGGGTTAAATATTTCTATAACTAGTGATCTCCAGGGATTTTCACACACAACAGTCTCTCCTGTTTAAATGCAAAACATTAAAAATAACACATGCAAACAAAATTTATTTACTTTTAACACATTTACACTTTAGATATATTACTAACAAACTCTGCTGTGTTTTAAACATGCTAAAAGTTTAAAAGCAACCTTATTTGTTCATGCATTACATAGAGAAGATAAAAGGAAGCTTTATTTCAAAGGAGCTTTATTCCATTTGCACAAAACAGGTGGAACTCACACAAACATGCAGGTCTGTCTGACTCCTTTAAGCAGAAAAAAGTTCATCATGGCAGATTAATGAGGTATGAATGTGGTGTTGTGTGATTTTACAATAGCTGTGTGTTCTCCTGTATCAACCCGACTTCACACAAATTCCACAAGAAATAATATAACAAGCAGGTCTGGTTGAATTTCATAAAGATGTAAAATAATAATAATAATAATAATAATAATAATAATAATAATAATAATAATAATAATAATAATAATAATAATGACTGTCAGCAATTGAAACTTTTCATACAAGTTGAATCATGAAAATGCTTCAGAATTCTTCCTTTGGCACCGTCATATTTATATCTGTTAATACCAGATAGTATATAAAATAAAAACAAATAAGGAGATTAGGTTTATGTTTTTGCAACAGTTATGTCAAATAATTTTCAGGTTTGTAGTGGCCACATCTGTTTTCTTTTAGTTTATACTATTTTATTCTTCATTATTAAAATATTAATATTATAAAGATAATTAAATTGCTAATATGGGGCATGATGAAAAACTCTACAGTTGGATTACATGCAGATTTTCCCATTAATAAAATATTGTATATGCTTTAGCATTATGAGTGCCTTAAATCCAGCTTATATTTAAAAGCTTACTGCTTTTTGTAGAATTTGTACCAATTTTGCTTCTGCTTCCTACTAAACGTGTTCTGTAGGTAGGGTTGGTTTTGTTTACCAGTTAGTTTACTCACTCACTCTCACTCATTTTCTACCGCTTATCCGAACTACCTCGGGTCACGGGGAGCCTGTGCCTATCTCAGGCGTCATCGGGCATCAAGGCAGGATACACACTGGACGGAGTGCCAAACCATCACAGGGCACACACACACTCTCATTCACTCACGCAATCACACACTACGGACAATTTTCCAGAGATGCCAATCAACCTACCATGCATGTCTTTGGACCGGGGGAGGAAACCGGAGTACCCGGAGGAAACCCCGCACACACAAGGCGGAGATGGGAATCGAACCCCCAACCCTGGAGGTGTGAGGCAAACGTCCTAACCACTAAGCCACCATGCCCCCCTCCATTTAGTTTAGTTTTAGTTTAATATTACTTTAAAGAAACTATTAGCTTTCTACCCAGCTACATAACTCAACAACAGGTAAAAAAAATTTGTGTCAAATTTATCTAGAATCTTTGAGGTAGAACATATAAACATGCAAAACTGAAAATGAATGCAGACTTCATGTACAGATGAATGTTGATTACAATGGTACCTACAGTAAAACTCTTCAAATAGGCAAGATGGTGTTAATAATGACATGCAAACAAACGTAATTCAAGAAGCTATCTGATTAATGCTATAGGCTACTATATAATGAATATTTAGACACCTTGTGTCCAACACATTGTACCCTGAGTCTTATAGGACATGCCCCTTGTTCTGTGTGATGCTGTACAAGATAAGCAGTAAAGACAATTGATGGATTTTGAGTTGATTGGTTTTGATCATTTTTAATATTGTTTAAATATTTTATATTTTATATAACTAAAACTATCATCAGTCAATAATTAATGTATCTTGTCTCAATCCTGATGCAGTATACAGACTTTGCTGCTGTGATTATGGGATGTATTAGTCAATGCAAATTCCTGCTGTTCCGTTTCCTGTAGGAGAAGGGAAGAGAGATGAAGGTAATTAAACTAAAGGCGGAGATTGATTCCCAATTTACCTAAACTCCCTCTGTTCTCATACCGCCTACACTATGGACACACAGTTCCTGATACACACAGATGCTCTCTTTGGTATTTCTTGTTGTAATGTGGTTATTTGGCTTGTAAGGAAGATAAAGAAAATTTCCTTTTTTCACTGTTATGTCAATATTTTGCGATATGTCTATATATAGAGACTTTATTTAGAATATAGGGTAAGTATGTAGTTACAAGAATATAAGTTCACCTTATGAATTATATTATATGAACTATATTATTTCAAATGAGCATTTAAATAACAGTAAGGGATCACTTTTTACACATGCTTTGAAAATCATACTTTCTCGCAAGAGAGATATGTAATGCTTTTGGAGTTGGTATTGATCACGGTTGTGGACTCAGGTTTTCTTCTGTCCATTATCTGTCTACTATGTTCTACAGTTTAGCAGGGACTATTTGCATCCACCCACTGTTCCTAATAGTGTTCCTATCAGTTCTATCCCCAGGTCACACACAAACACAGAAACTGAGAACAATAGGTCATTAGTCTTTCCATGCGCTTTTATGAGTTTCCAAGCTCTGCACACCATGTCTCTTTGATATTTCAAAGACTGTAAAATGTGACGTCATTTCCATCCTCTGTGAGTGAACGGGTCTCTGTGTGTGTTTCAGTGTTTCATATATTTGAGTCTAGAACTTTACGGAATATTAGACTTGAAACAGATTATCCAGTGACCTCCATGGAAAGACCTGATCGGGATATCATTATTACAAATAGGCTTTTGGACCTTGCTCTCCCCTTTTACTAACAATATTATAAAGAGCTAATAATTTCACTATATTGTAGTATATTATTTTATTTACCCATTGTATGTTTTCATAACATGGTAGACATAATGATTATATAAATGTTCTCCCTGTGCTTCAGGATTTTCTTCTGGGTGCTCCAGTTTCCTCACACAGTCCAAAAACATGCATTGAAAAGTGAACTGTAATAAAATCACCGGATTAAAATTTAAAAAATACTATTAAAAGCAGCAATCAATAATAAACTAAAACAATATTTGATGTTATATGTCTTTGGTTTTTCCAAAAAAAGAAAAAGAAAAAAGTGTACAATTGATGTACAGTTTGTACAGCATTATAAGCAAATTAGCTGGCAGGTTTTACTGAGAATCTGCCACAGATTTCTTTGGAGAATTTGACTTATTATTTTATAAATATTTGGACCTATTATTTTATAAATATTTATCAAATAAATAATTTGAAATACTTACTGAATATTTCTATGTTGATTTTATTTTGATTAAATTGAAAACTTTCTTGATTAGCACATTAAAAGTTTTTTATATATATTTACAAAGCACAGTTACAGAAAATGTATTTTGTAAATTATTTATGTTCATAATTTTAGTTGTTCTAATAGTAGAAGTATAAAAAATAGTCCTTCAAATTATAATATTTTGGAAATTATAGTTTGCAGTGATTTAGGACACACACACACACACACACACACACACACACACACACACACACACACACACACACACACACACACACACACACACACACACACACACACACACACAAAAGAAATGCAATTAAAATAAAAAAGACAATTTTAAAATATTCATTCATTCATTCATTTTCTACCGCTTATCCGAACTACCTTGGGTCACGGGGAGCCTGTGCCTATCTCAGGCGTCAAGGCAGGATACACCCTGGACGAAGTGCCAACCCATCGCAGGGCACACACACACTCATTCACTCACGCACTCACACACTACGGACAATTTTCCAGAGATGCCAATCAACCTACCATGCATGTCTTTGGACCGGGGGAGGAAACCGGAGTACCCGGAGGAAACCCCCGAGGCACGGGGAGAACATGCAAACTCCACACACAAGGCAGAGGTGGGAATTGAACCCCCAACCCTGGAGGTGTGAGGTAAACATGCTAACCACTAAGCCACCGTACCACCCCCCCCTTTTAAAATATGCTAAAGTTTATTTATCTTTATTTTATTTAAATTTTTTATCTTACAGCTTTATTACAAATATTAAATTATTATAGTCCCTGCAAACACATTTATGGGACAAGAGAGAAAACTGTACCTCTATAGTAGAATATAAAATTTTGTAAAACGAAAACACAAAAATATACCTTGCCATGTAAATAACATAGTTAAAAAAGAAAGCAAACAAACAAAAACAAATAGCTAAATAAATAAATAAACTACAAATAAATACATCAATCAATCAATCAATCAATCTAGACAAATAGGACATTTGTGATATTTAAGGATCTTAATCAGCATCACTGGAGTGGTGATCATCCTTTAGTTTCCCCAATCTCTTTATGAATAATTAAAAGCTAGCTTCTAAAATGAAGAAGCTTTTCTGTATTTACTCTTTCATTTATGGTTTTATTTGGTATTAATTTGAGCCTGAATAAAACAGAAATGACTGAACACTTAAGTTATTACTTCTCACAGTGTCACATGTTGTCACTGGTCACTGGACCCTGCTTTCAAAAAGATCTTTGACACATTGAGAAGTAATTCAAGAGACAGGAAGTCGAGTGGGCTGTTGATTTATCAGGTTTATATTAGTAGGAAAATGTCCTAGAGATTTACATAGTGTGGTTGGAGATGCAATCTCACCGTGTCATTTACTGTGATTGTCAGTAATCCTGCTACTAATCCTTTTACAATAAAACAAATGACTAATGTACAGAATACAGAGAATAGACAGATTCTGTACAGTGGTACTGCTACTTATTAATACCTGAATTGTTGTGGGGTTTTTTTAAGTGTTGAAGATGGAAGCAAAATGCAATATCAACACCTACTTGGATTTTAATGGATTTGACTATCCTGCAACATCTTTGTCTGCTGCGTATGCGATTGAGTTTCCCTTTCATCTAGTGTGTGTGAAGTAAATCAGAGCTTCTTAAATCTGTCCAGAATCTCTCTCTCTCTCTCTCTCTCTCTCTCTCTCTCTCTCTCTCTCTCTCTCTCTCTCTCTCTCTCTCTCTCTCTCTCTCTCTCTCTCTCTCTCCTCTCTCTTTCTCTCTCTCTCTCTCTCTCTCTCTCTCTCTCTACACACACCACAGCACACACACACAACACCACACACACACACACCACACACACACACACACACACACCACACACCACACACAGACACACACAGACACACAGACACACACACACACACACACACACACACACACACACACACACACACACACACACACACACACACACACACAAAACGTGTTATATTCTGTGTTTCTTCAGTTCCCCCTTCTGGTTAAAGTGGTAATAGACACTTAAACTTAACCAAAATCAAATCTAGATTTTGTCAATTTGTTTGCTTTGTAGTTTTACATTTAAATGTATTCTGCCGTTATTGTAGAGTAACTATGTAATTATGACTTTGATTAAAATTATGGCTTAATGACATCCTTAAAACCAACCTATTTTTTGTCCAATCAGCTCAGTTGTGTTTCTCGGCCTCATTTAATGCTTTAAACTCTGGCTGTCTGGAACATTATCAAAAGATTGAATTTTGGAAATGTCTTTCTTCATTTAAAGCAATTAAAGTTGTGTGATAATTAAAACAAAATATATTATTTTATCCAATTGAAAATCCTTCTAATTTGCTTCTTTAATCCATGTATCATTGTCAGAAAATAATCAAATTTGTTATTATTTTTATGCCAAAACCAGCAAACAGAGAATATTCTGAACATTAAACTGTGGTGAATTAAATTAGGATCTTAAGACAGAAACAGATTATTTGGTACCAATGAAAGAAGCAGACATTCCTCAATCCTTTAATTCAGGATCAGGGTCTGTATTCATAAAGATTCTAAGAATTATCTGAGGGAGCTCCTAACTTAGCTTAAAATCTAAAAATAATTAGCTTATTTCTATCTAGGAATATTAGATTAAGAGTGAATTCAGGCCCAATCTCAAAGCAACTCAGCTTTTATCTTATAGAGGAGGCTACTTGGTATAACACATTCTTTTGAAGACTGTGATTAGTTGTCCAATAAAAACAGAGTGCTTTTAAAATATGGTCTATTATAAGCCTTCACTTTGTCTCTATGTTAAGATATTTGAGGCTATATCATGTAAGGATTATGTTCGTGAACGATATTAGATATTAGAGACGTGCTAACATCTGTATGATACAAATGCTTTAAATGTAATGTAAATGTAAATGTAAACATCTTTGACACAATGCAGAAATTCCATAGAGCCAAATAGAGCCACTATGACATTCCTGCACTGTGTCGGAGATGTTTACATTTACATGATGCTATGGCATTTCATCTCTGTTTCAGAGATGTTAGCATATCTCTAAATGCTATAGCGGTATTTATATATAGTATCTCACAGAAGTGAGTACACCACTCACATGTAAATATTTTATAATATCTTTTTATGTGGAAACACTGAAGAAACTGTGACATACTGAGGCAGAGCATGACGGAGACTGGGCTGCAGGGCAGTATTCCAACATAATGACGACCCCAAACACACCTCCAAGATGACCACTGCATTGATAAAGCAGCTGAGGGTAAAGGTGATGGACTGGCCAAGCATAAACATTTGTAGGGCATCCTCAAACCGGAGGTCTCTAACATCCACTAGCTCTGTGATGTCGTAATGGTGCAGTGGAAGAGGACTCCAGTGGCAACCTGTGATGCTCTGGTGAACGCCATGCCCAAGAGGGTTAAGGCAGTGCTGGAAAATAATGGTGGCCACACAAAATATTGATGGTTTGGGGACAATTTGGACATCTTCACTTTTGTGGCCAGCGGTTTAGACATTAATGGCTGTGTGTTGAGAGGACAGCAAAAATGACGCTGTTATACAAGCTGTTATACAAGCTGTTATACAAGCTGTTATACATTGCAGCACAGTGTGTACATTGCAGCACAGTGTCATTTCTTCAGTGTTGTCACATGAAATGTGTCACATGAAAAGATATTTATATATTTGTGTGTGTGTGTGTGTGTGTGTGTGTGTGTGTGTGTGTGTGTGTGTGTGTGTGTGTGTGTGTGTGTGTGTGTCTGTGTCTGTGTGTGTCTTTTCTGCACTGTGTTGGAGATGTTACCTCTAATATGATTGGTCACAAAAATAATCCCTACATGATATAATCTGTAGCATCATATTGACTCAGTATCATTATTAAATATTGTATGCAACACATTTCTTCTCCATCTTCACCTTTCGGCCCTTTTCTCCTCTGCTAAAAAAAGTCACTTTTTAACATTATGAGCTCTTTTAAGGGTTAAGATGCTTTATGAATAACATTTATCTTTACTAAGATCTTCTCTTTAATTTTAAGGGGAAAAGCTAACATTTTTAAAGAATTACATCACTAGGAGCAACTCTTTGCACTAAAAATCTGTATGAATCTGTATGTACTGTGCTTAGGTGTATTAAACTTGGGAAAACTTTAAATTGTACAGGGATCTGCAGCCAAAAGCCTTTTGGTAAAATTACCAATCTGTGATGTAATATGTGTGGGGTGTTAACATGGAGGGACTGCAGTAATTATGCTATTCTTCCGTGAAAAGTACAGGAAGTTGTGTGCTGGATATAATTCTCAAGATACATCACTATCAAGATATTCACTGTGCCACACACAACACAATATGCTTCAAACCACAAAGGCCAAACTGTTTTTGATTCTTCTGATTAGGAAAGCATAATTGAAAAAAATGACTTCCCATGAGTCCTCATCAAAGGGAGAGTTTCCTCGCCTTGCACAGATAACAGTACAGGCTGGGTGGGTGGTCTGCAATGAGCAGTGCAATGACGTCTTGGGTGACTAGCATATGAATTGTGTCTGATTGAATAATCTTTTTAAGGCAACCAAGCTGTATAAAATGTGTTCACTTAAAATGTATTTGAGTGGGCAAACTGTCACTGTAATGGCTGGTTTATTCTTTAAAGTAGAATATTGAAAGAACATTACTTCACAAAAAATACAAACAATTGTATTCCAATCTGCAAGTATAAAATGGTGAGAGGATGAGAGGATGAGGGAGAGGATGGTGATGTTTAAGGCGGGTGTTTATCTTTTGCATATTAATAAAACCTGGACATACTGTACAGGATATAGACCTTCTTGAAAAAAAAATGTTTAGAAAACAATTGTTCATATTTTGCTATATTTCTGTAGTTTTAAAGCATTAGGAGGCTTATTAGTCTGGTTTCTCTTAAAGTTTTATCCCACAGTTGTTTCAGAGAGTTTTCCCTGCCACCAATTCCTCTGGCTTGCTAATTATAGAAAAATCTAAATCCTTGTACTACTTAAGTTGTGACAATATCCAATGAAAATTCTAGTCCCTGGTTTAAAATTCGCTCTAGTTACTACAATAGTCTTGGCAGCAGCTTCAGCAGGAATGGCAATTGATATATTTTCCGTGTGTATAAGGTTTAACTTAAAATATGAAACCTCATGAGCCGAGAATTAAAACAAAGAAGGGAAGACGTTATTATAAAAAACACCTTTAAGGTGTTTTTGTACAAATCATTGTGAGCTAGGTAGTTTCTTCAGGACGCTAGTGGAACAAAACCCCGCTAGTGGAACAAAAACAGACGAAACGTGTGACAACTGTCAGTTACTCAATATTAATTTCTTATTTACAGAACTGTTTTATAAAGAACTTGCAAGTGTGCAGAAATGCTGGTAATAACTACATTCACTGGGTTTTTTTTATCGAGTTGATTTCAGTTTTTAAATTTGAGTTGAATTTCCTTAGGATGAAGAATTAATTTTTTTTAAAGCTAGAATTTACATGCTGACCTTTTTTGGGGGGGCATTTTGAAATAATAACTTGCTATAAAAGGAAATTTTGGGGACATTGTGCTAGGTTTCAGATTTAAATAGAATAAAACAAAATAACCTTTCTGGATTTAATTGATTTTTATGTTTAAATATAGATACAGATCGATCAGGGAGAGGATAGATGTAGGAGAAAGGATTTCCAGAGGAAGCAGATGTTCTCAGAGTGAATAACAAAACAGGTTTCTAGCCAGACTGCCTGTTTGGGGGAGGAGCCAGAAACCGAGTGACCCGGATGTGCTGTCAGTGGTGCAAAAACATCTAGGGCCTGCTTTCATCTGAGCTGTCGGGAATTACGTGAGTAATAATGTACTATTTTATAAAATGTCCTGGACGCGGTAGTGAGAGTGCTAGAAAGATATGACAAAACTATTTTTTTCTTGTCGTGGCCCCGAGCGAGAAATGTCTCTTCTCTGGTAGCTTAAAACCTTAGCTTGGTGGCTAATTGTTTTTAGCTTGCTAGCAGAATTTTGGGCGACAAGAACTGGAGCAGTTTGTCATCGTTGTCAGCGACACATTTGACATCAGTTCGCTTTCAAAACCATTATTCTGCACACTTAAGACATTTATAGGCTAAAAAAAACAAACAAACAAACAAACAAAAAACACTCATTCCTTTGCTATACAATATCACTACATCAGGAAGAAAACAATCGCTTTTTATTACATAGCTAGTTATTTCCATGGTTAAATAGCTTTACTGGATTTTCATGTAAAATAATCATTGTACAAGAATGAAATTAGAAATTATTCATTCATTTTCAACAGTAGCGTCTCAGTAGTGCCGTTTGTGCACATTACACTTGTAAGGATTTCTATACAGTACTAACATCTCGAACACTACATCATCTAAGCTGATGTTTTGTGTATGGAGGTTTCATTTTTTTTATATTTCATTTTTATTTAAGAAATCTTCAGTGTCACTGATGATTTTCAAGATAG
The DNA here is from genome assembly GCF_022655615.1 of Tachysurus fulvidraco. Classification (NCBI taxonomy): domain Eukaryota; kingdom Metazoa; phylum Chordata; class Actinopteri; order Siluriformes; family Bagridae; genus Tachysurus; species Tachysurus fulvidraco. The sequence goes on from NC_062533.1 coordinate 10,146,098, forward strand.
AGAATATTGCGTTTTTATTTCTCATGAACAGTGAGAATTATTGTCTTTTTAACTTAAGTGAGGTCGACCTTCATTATAGCTGATATAATGTTATGGACGAATTATGTACATAAATAAAATGGAATAGTTTGCCTATTGAAGAGGAATGTAGTGGATTAAGAAAATATTCAACTCCAAGCTGCTAACAGTAACTCCATTTTGTGTGTCAAACATCAAACTTCTTTGCAGTTATTTCTCACTTTCTCATGCTCAGGTATAAACCTGACCACAGATATGGAGTTCGACTAGATGCTGAGCCAAACGTACTCCCAAGACAGCACGCAAATGCGTTAAACCATTTCAGTCTCTGAATAGGGTATCTTATATGTTCTAAATGTAAGAGAGAACCATGATCACTGACACCTCCATTGTTGTTAGACATTACAGCAAGGAGTGGTGTTATGCTCTGCAGGAAAAACAGTTTCACTACTTGCAAAAGCACTACTGGGTTGTTTGAAAGCATGTTTAAATGAATCTGTCCATTGTCCATGTACATAAAACTGAAAATTTGGGCAATATAACAATGCTAACATTTATCAGATAATCTGTCACAGCACGGAAACGTTGTCAGGTGTTTGTGAGATACCCAAATGACTGTAATGTGATGCAATTCTGTAAATTATTACTGGTCCTGTTTGCAAATATGCTGTATGTGCATTACCCCAATTTGTTCAATGACATCAAATTCAAAATGAGGATAAATATTCTCTGGCTGTCTCACTAACTGAAACACTCTGATTTTTGCTGTGTACACAAGATAGATGATTTGGGGTTGACCTTTAGTTTTCAGGGCCTTGAATCAGTGAATTGACTCTTTTAGGGCTTGACTTAAATGTGAACTGAAAGCAGGTTTGCAACCTGATGACTTGGCACAAGACACTTTAAAAATATGACAGTAAATACACCTAGAGAAGTTCAGACAGCTGAGCAACACACAGTGAAGTGTTATTGGTTCTCTGTCAAAGGCCCCTCTCTCTCTCTCTCTCTCTCTCTCTCTCTCTCTCTCTCTCTCTCTCTCTCTCTCTCTCTCTCGACTTCTCAACTAATTACTAAACTTTCATGAATGAGGTCGGTTGAGTTGAGCAGGGAAAATGAGTTCAAGTCTGAGGTCTCTTGGGATTAGGCCTAATTTCAAAAGTGGTTGGGGTTTCAGAATGCACGGATGTCACACTGATCGTTTGCAATATCTACTTACACATCATGTACTTTGCAGGGCTACATTTTAGAAGTCCTTAAATAGATCAAGATGTGTGCATATAATGGTCACATCCAATGTATGTGCCCTCACTTCATCATCTCAACAGAGAAGAGAGTTTATACTCTCGCAGTAGAGTTTTAAAGTGTTTAAACGACCTTGTGAATAGACACTAAAAGACAGAATTGGCTTACTGACTGAAACAGCGATTGGAACAATGGAAGTATTTGGCATAAAAAGTTATAGGTAGACTGTAATAAATTCATATGCACTTGTAGCTCGAAAAAGGCAGCTATAAGGTAACAGTCCAGTCATATGCCATGACTAACTGTGAAATTGTTACAACACTACACTTGGTACACTAACACTCTCAGTCTTTATTTCATCAAGGACCGGATGGAGCGGTTTATTTTTTCTTGTCTGCAGTGATTTTTTTTATTTATTTTTTTGCTCTGTAAGTGTGCATAAGAGGGTTTTGTAACATGCGTCCTTTAGTCGAACTGAAAAACTTGCTTGCCTCCTAAACCTTTAAATGACCTTGTTTTAGGTTTTTCTAATAAAGTTTACAGTAACATGACAGCATAATGTACAGATCTAAAAGACTGTGAAATTAATACATGTAAAATACATGTTATAAACCCTCTCAGATTCTCTACCTGTACTAAATTCAGTTAAAATAATGAGCAACAAATAACTTTTTTTTTTTTTTTTTAAATAACCTTTCTCTTTCTCTGTCTTTTTTTTTTTTAGTTTGTGAGCCATGTCTCGTGCACGACAGCCTCCGCTAGTTACTGGCATTTCACCCAACGAGGGCACACCATGGACTAAAGTCACCATCCGAGGAGAAAACCTGGGCACTGGACCTAATGACCTTGTTGGTGAGCTGAAGTCATTTCTGCTTCTTTTGAGACCTTGCATGCCTCAACACATTTCTGTTTGGCTCTACGGATAGTATCTTTTGAATTCATATATATTTTTATATATATATATAATGAGTAATTTGTACTTGTTTGTCTCTACCGCATCAGGGCTGTCCATCTGTGGGCATAACTGTCTGCTGACGGCTGAATGGATGTCTGCCAGCAAGATCGTGTGCCGTGTCGGACCTGCTAAAGATGACAAAGGCGAGATCATCGTTACGACCAGGAGCGGAGGCTTAGGCACATCCACTGTCTCCTTCAAAGTCCTCAAAGCTGATAAGATAGGTTAGAAGTACACTTCTGCACACCTTTGTGATGATGTTATGCATTCTGGTGCATATTAAAAGTTCAGTTCAATCCATTGGTTATCAACGCATATACTGTACTGCAAATTACTCAAATGTGTGAGTTGTATGTTTGTGTGCAAATTTACAGATATTCTAGAGCAGTCTGCTGTGTGGGTAGATGAGGTGAATTACTACGACCTGCGACTAAACCGAAACAAGGGCATTTCCCCACTGTCTCTGCGGCAGGCTGACCCACTTGGCATCGAAACCGATAAGTATGTCAAAGCAGACACAGACATTCACAAACAAAAATAAACCTATAGAACTGACTGTGGGGATGGTGTTATTTGGTCCCCTGTCAATTAGAGCAACACTAACCATTCACAGGCATCTGTAAGATGATGAATGCGAAAGAGGCAGTCAGTGCATTTCTCTTTTTTTGGCAGCCTTGAGTAACAACTGACTCAGAATAAGAAGACAACATAGTTATCTCCAGAGTTATTTGCAGCTTTTTTAAAGATGGTTAAAGATGTTAGTTTAATCTCATGTTCAGATTTGCTAGAAATTATAAATGAACATTGAAGAAGATGTTTAGAGAGATCACGAGAGGAGATTTTTGGGAGAGTCTCAGGATCTCCAAATCTACACCACCTCTCTGCCAGCAAACTGGAATACGCGCTAGAAAAATATTTTCTTTCATCTAACCACAAGCATCTACACATAGAGATCACTAGACAATACTAAACTTTTAAGGGAACTGTGTTTTATGGCCAGAACCATGTGGGACATTTTTTTAAGTGAAAGTCTGTATGTGTTGTAAAAATAGCTAATTTTCTTCAGAATCAAAGTTTGCAAGCCCCTACGTGTTCAGTGGGGTTGAGGACAGGACTGGGTGCAGGACACTTAAATTCTTCCACTTTAGCTTAGCAAATCATTTCTTATTGTACAAAAGCATGCAGATTATGACTTTGCATTGTGCACAAGGTTAATGTCCATATTGTTAATGCTTCTATAGTGAAGGGGAATTATAATGCTAGAGCATACAAAGACATTTCTGATAATTGTGTGCTTACGACTGCAGCAACAGTTTGAGAAAGAACCACAAAAGGCTGTGGATACTAGTGGCCATGTAGTAAATTGCATTTCTTTAAGTCTTAAAATGACAGTTATTTTCTTTTAAGTAAAACATTTTCCCACATTGCCTGTCAATCAACTGTGAGCATTTACATTTTCATACACAAGCACTATTGATAATTTAGACAAATGGGCCATTCTATTTTACAAGGTGTGTGTGTGTGTACGCGTGTGAGAGTGAGTGAGTGAGTTTGTTTCTCCCTGAGTGATGCAGCAGGTTTCCTATTTCCTTATTAAACTCAGAGCACTGTAATAAACATTTAAATACATTTTTCATGTAACTTTTTCAAATGTACAGAGACACACAGATGACACTTATTTTATCTATTTTATTTTATTTGTTTGCTAACCCTTGGTCATATTTGATCTTCTTTTGTAGAGGAAAGGTTTTGGAAAAAGACAAAAATTGTGAGAGTTTGTTTCCGGGGAAGAGCGGAGATTTCACAAGTGAGAATTTCTCTGCCACTTGGTACCTGATTGAAAACCACTCCTCAACCAGGTTCGTCACCTCTAAGCTTATCTGACACTTATGAATGCTAAACAGAGCAAAGAACATGATTTTATATAGAACAGGGAAAACAGTGTCCAGTTTAGCTGCAGGTTTTTATTCCAAAGAGACAAACATATATAATTAATCAAACAACCATGTGCTCCTATAATATTTGTATTGTACCAACCTTGAGTAGCGTTATACACATCCACATTTAAACTCACTGAGCCAACAGTCTGAACTGTCAGAAAACTCTCAGATATGGTCTAATATTTTAATGAAAAAAACAGATTGTAATGTAAGGTTCAAATCAACTATAGTTTGGGGGGAAACATGTGATATCAGTGATTTGACCATGCAATGATTGCTGGTGCCAGACTGGCTGGTTTGAGCAACTGCTTATCTGGGGCTCACATACAACAGTCTTCAGAGTTTACTAATTGTTTCTAATTGTATATTAAATAAAAAACAACCCTTTAGCAGCAGCTCATGATGAGTTCTCTTCCCAGTCACCAGATCTGAATCCAATTGAACATTTCTTGGGATGTGGAAGAACTGAAGATTTGTAACATGAATGTGCAGGAATTTTGTGATGCAGTCATTTCAGCATGGACATGGATCTCAATAGAATACAAGGCCAAAGAGTTAAAGCTGTTTTGAGAACAAAGTAAAGCCCTACCCAGTGTTATTATGGTGTTCCATCATTAGCTAAGATCAATTGCTCACAGTCTCCAAAACAAGTTTAGGGTAACTTTAAATACTCTACATTACCAAGTTTTCTGAGATTGTCAGTGAAGTGATAATTAATCTAAACGCTTTTTCAGTGCAACCACTTATAGACAGCCCATCTTCTACACATGGTTGTTTTTTAAAGCAATATTTATGTTCCTGGAAATAAGCAATTATAGGAGGAACCCAAACTCATCATATTGCTAAAAAAAAACAAACAAAAAAAAACTCATTGCTTTTTTTCTCCCCTCTGTGCTAGTTTTGAGCAGTTGCGCATGGCAGTGGGAAATTTGAAAAAGCAGGCAAGTAAGAAGAATGAGGGCAGTCTGGCTTGTGTGAAAGGAGGACTCAGTACTTTCTTTGAAGCCCAGGATGCTCTAGCAGGTATGCATGAACCAACGTTGTTATGGAAAACATTATCTGTTCTGCTTCTCATGACACAGCAGATTTATAAATAAAACAAACGAGAACTAATACATGGGTGGATTAATCCGGATTTCAGTAAATTGTGAAAAGTTGGGGTGGTCAACATTTAGCTGCATGTGTGTATATAAGAGTGGCAGGTACCATGGCAGGTCAGGTGGACTGGTGAGAATGTGAGGCTAATGTAACAGTAAGGGTTGTATTTGAATCAGGTTTATTAAGATTATTAAAATTGTCCTGAGAGGAAGTGGGAGTGAATTTAAAGGACACCGCATAGATTCCCAGAGAAAATTTACAAACCTCACATTGCCCAAGTCAAAACACTGAGCGAGGACACAGGAAATGGTCCACACAGCACTCAGGACCTTAGGGGCCTGAAGGTTAGCTCTGACGTCACCAGTCTTTCTGTGTGGGTTTGTGTATTGTATGTGTGTGGGAGCACACTGCATGTCAAGATCTCCATTAAAATCATATGTGATAGTGCTGTCCTGAAGCACATGGGAAGCAGTCTGTGTGTGTGTGTCTATTGGTGTGCATCTGTGTCTCTGTGTGTGTATGTATACACTGTGTAATGTGTGCATGTTGAACATCACTTTCTGGAAATTATACCCTCTTTCTGTTATTATAACCTCCACTCTTCTGAGTAAGATTTCCATTTGACTTTGGAGGGTGGCTGTAGGGATTTGTCCATGTATTCACAAGAGCGTTAGTGAAATCAGACAATGATATCATTCAAGGAGGCCTGGGGCAAAGAGAATGTTCCAATGTATCCCAAAGTTGTTCATTGGGGTTGAGGTCAGGGTTCTGTGCAGGCCACTAATGTTGGAGTTTTTTTTCCACCCCAACCTTGGCAAACCATGTCTTTATGAAAGTCTCTGAATGCATTGTCAATGTGATGCTGGAACATGTTTGGGCCACTTAGCTCATGTGAATGGAAATGTTGAAGTTAAAGCACACAGTAACATTCTAGACAATTGTGTACTTCCAACTTTTTGTGAGAAGAGTTCAGAAATGTCCATGTATGTATGCCATATAGTGTCTGTTTCTCTGCATGTCCGTGTTTATTTCAGTTTGTGTTGGGGTAGCAAAATCCACAAATTAAGTGTCTACCATTCTTTTGTTTACAGCAATTCATCAGAAGCTCGAATCAGATGGCACGGAGAAGGTGGAGGGCTCTATGACACAGCGATTAGAGAATGTCCTCAACAGTAAGATCATTAAGAAGCTTGCTCTTGTGTACATAAATAAACATAGACACACACACACACACACACATTCTCACAGTTAGAACCCTAGTTCTCCTTGCTGGATGTTAATTTGAAAGATGTAATGAAAGATTAATAAACACACTCGTTTCCTGCAGCACATGTAAATAAACCAATCACACTGACAAGCTTTCATCCTAACTCCCATCAGTGCCTAACTGTCTCTCGATCAGCCAGTGCAGGGCACGGTGTGGGGAAAACAGGAATAATTTGGCCAGCTGCCCTGATTATTTTTTTATTGTGGTTCAAGGTCTTGTTCTAATTAAAAGAATCTGAACTGGTGCATACAGCAGGGCCATGGCCACCCAAGCCGAGGAGACAGGCAGAATGGATTTCATCTGTGTGCAAGCTAGAGATCTGTAACTCTCTTTCATGTGTTCTCTTCCTCTTACAGGGGCAAGCAATACCGCAGACACTTTGTTTCAGGAGGTTTTGGGCCGAAAGGATAAAGCCGACTCCACACGCAACGCCCTCAATGTACTTCAGCGTTTCAAATTCCTCTTCAACCTGCCACTTAACATTGAGCGCAACATCCAGAAGGTGAGGCTCATGTGAAAAAGCACAATACACACAGTGTCCACTGGATGGGAATCCTTTGGTTTACTATGTAATATGCAGTAGCTTCTTATGGTGGTTTGTCTTGTTGTAAAATATAACATTATCTCAATACCGTAGTAGATTCCTGATGTTTCTGTCTCTTCTAGGGGGATTATGACGTGGTCATCAATGACTATGAGAAAGCCAAGTCCCTGTTTGGAAACACAGAGGTTCCTGTCTTTAAAAAAGGTATATGCGCCTAAGAAGAATCCATATTTTTTATGCATAATGGTGTCAATATTTGACAATAATTACATGTACATCACTACCGATACTAGTTTACTTAGAAAGGATATATCAGTACTGATTCCAGGTCTGTATGCAAATGTACTTACACCATGTACTGTATATTTTCAGGCTAATGATTTTCAGGCAAAGCTATTTCAAAGTAAAGCAGCCTGCAAACTAATCTTAGAAAATACCAAAAGGGTGAATTGTTGCATGTTCTTTTAATGATTAAATAATTTGATAAAACACATTAAGCATAAAACTGTGTACAGTGTATACGGAGGTGGAAACACGTATCAGTGCTCTGAGGAATTTACTGCTGGATAAGCTACTGGAGATGCCTTCTACTCTGCATGATCAGAAACGCTACATCAGGTGAGTGAATATTGTCCAGGTTTAACGAGTTTTAACGGGTTTTACTTATTAGCTCAGTATAAAATTCTACTGAGATTTGTTTGCTTTACAGGTACCTGTCAGACTTGCATGCTCCAGGTGATCCGGCATGGCAGTGTATCGTGGCCCAACACAAATGGATTCTGCAGCTGATGCAGAACTGTAAAGAAGACTTCATTAAAGAGCAGAGAGGTCTGGGAACATACATACTCTAAACGTGTGGGCTTCAGCATCAAATATTTTCTTTAGTTGAAGTGGAAATGCAACTATGTTTAAAAAGGCTCTGTAACAAGTCTGTAGTATTTGACAAGAGTAGTGTTACTGCTTTAAAAGTTCAGCCATTAGGTAAAAATCTTCTCATCTTTATTTTCACAAAATTTATATTATGCTTCTCTCAATTCACACATTTTTTTGTGCTTCACTCAATGAGAAGTCAAACACATTTTAAACATCAGCTAAGATATGTCTTTCTATCGAAGGTGTTTATTTGAATTTTGATTCGTATGTTGTATTTTGCTTGTGCCTAGAAGTCACCTCCAGATAACCTCTGGAGAAACTCCAATTACTCACCAGTATTTTGATGGAAATACAAGACACTCAAACTTAGACAGGTTATGCAAAGTCCTGGGGTCTTTGCCCATGGCAAAGTCACGCTGTTCATTGTAAGAGCGCCTTTAGGCTGTACTCTGAACCTGCTGCTATTAGGCTGGAGCCCCATTTCCCCATGTTACAGGACTAGACACACTATTCAAAATTGCAAATCCCAAATTTGTAGGCTTAAACTAAAGCCCTTAAGTTGCCTTGGTCTTGAGAGTTCCACTTATGGTCCTGATCTTCACTTTGCATGGCCTTGATGTAAACCAACACACATTTTATTGTTGTCAGATTTATTTGATAGTTGTATCTTTACTATCTTAGGTGATCTCTCTCTGAGTGGACTGTGTTCATAAGACCATGTGGTGTGCCCTTTTGTGTTTAGTCAGCGAGCAGCATATGTGTGGTCTGGTCATGACCTGACAGAGAACAGGAAGTCCTCAGTTCCACAGAGTAGCAAAGGAGGGGAGCAGCCTGACACTGAGAAATGCAGAATGAGAAAATAAAAGAGGCTGCAATGTAGGAAGGCTTTATACTGCGAATATTTTTCCAAAAAGAGAAGAGAGATCAGCTTTGAATATAAAGGATTTTGTGTGTTTATGCATAAAGCATACAAACGAGTATTAACTTCCATAACTCAATTTCTGGTGCCCAGTGAAAATCAAGTGGTACCTGAAAGTCCTTTAGTGCCATCTAGTGATGAAAATAAATATCAATTTTAATATGTCCTTCTTCAACACTGTGTTTTGTACTTTATCTCTTTTTACATGTTGCGTTTCTCTTAAGTGGGTGGTGGAGGGCTGGAGCTGGACGGAGAACCTCGTTCATCAGCTCTGAACAGAATCAGTCACACTGCCTCACTGAAGAGAGGCAGCAGCTCCCAGACACCTAGAGATGACTGTAAGGATTTTTACTTCTGACTTTCAGTAATACACTATTAGTCTGCTGTATCATTGTAAGTAAATAGTAACTGCATTTGTGGTAATGTTGATAATCCTCTCTCTTAGCCTGGCAGTTCAAGAGCCCTCAGCAGGTCAGGTTCGTGGAGAAGCTATCAGATGTTGTCATCAGTCAGCTGCCAAATTTCTGGAAATTGTGGATCTCATATGTTAATGGCAGCCTTTTTAGTGAGGTATGTGCACAGAGGAGAGTGTATAGATGAAATGCTGGTTTGTTTAGGTTCATTGGCTGATATGCTGTGCAATGTGTGCATGCTCTCTGACAGACTGGGGAGAAGTCAGGTCAGGTGGAGAAGCTGAAGAAGAACGCCCGACAGAGACAGAATGACTTTAAAGTGAGTCTTACAGCCTGAATACATGCCTGAATAAAACTTATCCTCATATGTGTAATTTACCAGAAAAATACACAAAAATGCAGCAACATAAAATTTTTAATCCTTTTAGATTGAGAAAATATTTAAGCTACTTGATTTATAATGGAACAGTGTTATTACCTCAGCACTGGAACATGTTAAACTCGCTATTGATTCATCATTCCAAGTGGATCTTCCAGCTCATTTTACCAGGACTTCAGTAAATAGATTTATGATAGATAATAAAGTAGGACACACTTCGTTGTGTTTTTTTTTTTTAAGTGTAAACCAGATGTCACAACAGCATTGACAGCATATTTGTATGATTGATAATAAACCTGTGCGTATGTGTCTGTGTGTATCTCTCTGTGTGTGTAGGGCATGATCGAGGAGGTGATTCGGCGTTTGGTTCAACTGGTGCGTGGTGCTCTGTTGCCCAGTAGTCTCTCTGAGTCTGAGCTGCGTGTGTACGGGGGCTGGTATACCAGGGGCCCCCTCACTGGAGCCTGGCTCACACAGATCATACACACTGTCAGGTGAGAAAACAGAGGGCCTGACTGACTTTCCTATCCAAAACCTACGGTATTGTTTTAAAGAGCCTTCTTTCTTTTTCTCATCTCTGACCTTCAGGCTGAGTCATGAGGCTCTATCGGCTTTAGAGATTCCCAACGATCTACTGCAGGTGATTCAGGATTTGCTGCTTGACCTGCGAATGCACTGCCTGCTCATCACCCTGCAGCACACCGCTGAAGGTGGGTCACTGTGAAATAATAATGTACAGTACAGTATCATTAGTGTGCCCTTTACAATCTTCTGTGTTTCAGGATCATTCTGATTTGAAATGGGATTAAATCTAAGGTATAGGACTATATAAATTCTTGCAACAACTCAAGTTTTTACATTCATTTATTGAGCACAATTATCCAAAATCTTTGTCAGAAAAACTGTGAGCTTTTTCTTTCAGTAACTGGTGTGACCTTGAGCAGCGATAATTTCAACCCAAACTTTCTAGTAACTGGTGGATGGAGGAATATTGTTGCATGTCTTGTTACATGACCCATGTATAGTTCTAATCTGCTGGAACATTTCAGAATTCATGTATCCATGAATAATACCAGCAAAGCAACAACACACCATGATACTGCCACCACCATGATTCACAATCAATTTGAGGTTGGAACGTTGAATGTGGAATTTTTAATGATTTTCTCCGTTAGGTTTCTGGCTTATCCACATGGGAGCAAACTTCACATGGGCAGCACTGTTCTTTTTGCACAATAGTGTCTTGCTTCTTCCTGTCTTGCCATTTTTATTCAGTGTTTGACTGATGATCGACTGATGAACATTCACATTACTCATGCAAGACTGGCCTGTTCTTTGGGACTTTTTATTATAACACATTACGTACCTCTATCTGTACATGTTAATATTGTATAATTTGAAACAAACAAATGTAAAAACTATAGTGTTTTGCAACATTTGTATAATTGTTCTCTATCTGTAGAGATCTGTTCTCGTTTCAGGTAAAGTATATGCAGAAATAGAATACAGAAAAGTGTCTGCTTCACAGGCTTCCATTATTAATTGTATTAACTGAGCTGGTAATCAGAGCAGGTAGCACTAAAAAAAGCTTAGTGTGAAAGCAAATAAAACCCCTTCAATCAATGCAATCCAACACAGTAAAATTCCAAAAATTCTAGAAAGTCCTAAGTGTAAATATTTTGTGAATCACTCAGTTTGTCAGTTATCAACCAGTCATTATGCTGCAGGTGCAAATTAAGCACAGCTTTTCATTATATATATATATTTTTCACAATTTTGATGCTGATCTTGACATGACTCACTGGAAGAGTCTCTGTCTGTTTTTTTCATTTCAGATCTCTTGCTTTGACTATTGCTTTAAAAGAGAAAAAACCTTTCTGTTATCTTTATATCAAAAGACCTCTTCACATTTTGAATGATAGTTCTCAGTGAGTGCTTTAGAGGCTGTGGAACTAATAATAATAGAAATTCCTACAAATTTCATGAGAACCATTTAGAGTTGTATAATCAACATGTGAACTTGGTTTTTCTTCTCTCTTCCCTAGAACACTATTGTCCTGTTGGACTTAAAGGCCAGTAGGGGGAGGTAGAGAGCAGAGAGCTCGGCATCTGGTTCTTCTTATGGTCATTAACATAGTTGTATTAAGGTGACCTAAATCAATCCCCACTGGACTGTATAGGTTTATGATCACTACTATGCAATCAGACATGAGAAACCATAGTGTAGCATGAGACTATACCTTTATAGTATAAAGTAAGTCAAGTGTAATATGCCTAATATTCTCAATTATGAAAAGGCTTGATGTCTGTTGGTTTGAAATCATTTCAAAACAATTGGGCAAAATAATTATGTTTTTTATTTTACTATCATTTTCATCATCACAATCATTTTACTTTTTTGAGTAAAATGATTGTGGCCCTTTATTATCTTGTTGTTTTTTTCTATATGTAATTATTGTTTTTATTTAGATGTCAAGAGACTTCCAGAAAAAGAAGACTGGATTGTAGATAACGAGGGAATCACATCACTGGTGAGATACTTTTATGCTTTCATTTTTTTTATTTTTAAGTCTGAAGATCATAATTGAAAATAATGTACACAGAATGAAATTATTGTGCGTGTGTTTCAGCCATCCCAGTTTGAACACTGCATGGTGCAGATGCTGCAGTCTCTCAAGGAGCCCATGGAATGCAAGCATGGAGAGGTCAATGTAAGAAACTCTTTACTGTTTATATCCCAGTGCAACACTTTACAAACACAAATAAGTGAATTGCATCAGAGTTGCTGTGGTTTTGCTGCTGATTTTTCTTTTCCTTTCCCACCCTCTTTACTTTCTGTAGGTGTTTCAGCTGGAGTTAGCTCAGAATAAAGCCTGTGAGCTGTGTGTGGGCATCATGAAGGTGTGTAGAAAAGCAAACAGTGCAGATATCCGTTTTCACTCTTAACATTGATGATGATGGTTATGTTTTGAGTTACCACATTGCAATGATGTTTCAGTCAGTAGTTTGAAGCATAATTAGAAATGCATATGAATCCAGACAGCATTATTTGGAGGTGCTGATGACTTTATGATGATTTTTAGGTGTTCATCAACTGTCTGGAGCAGCTTAGCACCAAGACTGATGGAGACATTGATACCTCCCAGTAAGTTCTGTGTGAGTCTGTGTGTTTGTGTGTTTGCATAAAAAAGGCTATCAGAACAAATTTTACATAAAAATATATATATATATTTTAGCTACAGTCCCCACCAAAAATTTCGAACAATAGGGCCTATTGTCTTTTCTATACACTATACACTGAAGACAGTTGGGTTTAAATTCAAAAGATAAATATTAGCCATTAAATCAGAATAGACCATGGTTCAGCTTTTATTTACTGATATTTATACCTAGATGTGTTGAAAAACTTTGACACCTTTGGTGGAAGACCAACAAGAGTTACTATTCCGATGCATTTGGGTATTTTTTTGTAATGCGTTTTAAATGAATTTGACAGCCCTCATACTCATGCACCTGTTAGTGTTGTGGATAGTCCTAATATTCTGATCTCTGTGTTTAGTTTGTCTGTAGAGATGACATCGCCTGATTTCTTTGGAAGCGTTCACGAAGACTTTGCTCCATCATCAGTATGTTTTTATCATTTTCTCTTTCATGATATTTTATGTTGTATATGTCATAACCTTAGAATGATAGAAAAATAGCCTAAACACATAATAAAATAGAATGAGCAAGATATATATACAGTACTGTGCAGAAGTTCGGTGGTTTCCCCTTGCATGTGGTGAAAGGGCTGCTGATTTCCCCTCCGTCCTGTCTCCGTTTGCTTTCAATCAATGACATTTTCTGTTATTCTCTTACTCACCCAGCATCCCCTTCACTTCTTGCTGAATGACTCAAATGTTTTATAATATCTGATGTAGAATGTTGGCTGTCATATCACTTCATTCCTCATTGCTTTTTTCTTATACATTGCTGTGCAGAGAGCTACGGTTTAAGGTCTGTTCAATAGACCGTTAATGGAGTTGTGTTTGTGTGTGTGTGTATGCACAGGAACAACGTCTTCTCATAATTCTAAGTAACTGTCAGTATTTGGAGAGACACACTTTCCTTAATCTTGCTGAGCACCTGGAGAAACATGGCTTCACCACAGCTGAAAAGATCACCAGAGTAAGCAAAGGCAGACATTCACACACCTACACACCTGTGTGTGTGTGTGTGTGTTACTTTTTGTTTTGCTTGTTGGCAAATGATTCATGGACAAGCTTCTCAGAAGTGGCATGAGTGTTCTCATATTAATGCCACAACAGTCAGACAAGTGCTATGGGCCTAATATACCAGTCATTATGTAAGTTATTACTATAGAAACGATTATTTATTAGATCAAGCACATTCATTTACATCTTACAGCTGGACCTGCTGTCCAAATCAGGCAAAATGAAGGAACATCAGAATCATGCTGTAGTATAAAAACAAGAACAGAGCCTTTGAATTGTAACATAGGTCTGTGTGTTTCAAAGAAATAAATACAGCTAGAAAATTACATGTGGTGATGTCAAATGGTAAAGTTATTATTATGTTATTACACAAAATGGTACAAGTAAACAACTAGGGAAGTGGAAGCTCCATGGACAACTAAACTGACCCTGGATCAGGCCTTCTGACTGAAGTATAAATAAATACTCAGTTTTTAGTATTAGTTTTTAGTATTAGTTTGGGCACACCCATAAAATACCATGAAGATTTTTATTAGCTGCTCAAAACACCAGAAAACTGGAGCTGATTTTTTTTATTTTATTGGCTATTATCTTTTAGTACCAAAGGTTCCAGTTCTGTGTTTCTCTGTTAATGCCCAGTATGAACAAGTACAAACAAGAAGCAGTTTATTGCTCATTACAATGTTGACTGTTTATTGCTATGTGCAACATCATGTACACACACAAGCACGTATGTAATCTGAACTTAATCTTCCTGAATGCCTCGTTTGCCAACTAGTCTATTTCTTGTTAATAATTTAGTTAAAGTAAAACTGTTTCAGACATTAGAACTTTATATGAATTTGATCAGTTGATCTGATCTTCACAGTGATGATTCTCTATAAATCCTGTAAACATTTTTTTCCTATCAGTTGTTCTTGATGTATAATATATGGATGGACGTGCTGATGGGTGGACAGGTGCACAAGCATTACGGTGTTAAAATAAAAGTCAAATACTCTGCTAACATTTTTGCAATGTTTTGCAGATTTATTGGGCTAAATAAAGTCTTTATTACTGTTGGAACTTGGATGATTCAGCTATACTTAGTAAAAAGTATTGAAATGAAAGGGGGAAAAAAATCACACTTAGCAATCAATTCCTTTACATTTCTCATTAATTAGGCGGTGGTTTCTTAACTTCATGTAAATGCAGTCAAGCTCACAGGCATGCATGACTGGTTTATTCATTGTGTGTGTGTGTGTGTGTGTGTGTGTGTGTGTGTGTGTGTGTGTGTGTGTGTGTGTGTGTGAGAGAGAGAAATCCATTTCATACAGTATATGTGTGTGTGTGTGTGCATATATATATATAAAAAATCTCAAACATTTCAACATGTGTCTGTTTTAGGTGAGCATTGATGCAGTACGGCAGTTGGATGATCGCCTGCTTGAGTCGTACATTGAGAAGAAGTCTGATCCCATTGTGGGATCTCTGGAGCCAGGAATCTATGCAGGCTACTTTGACTGGAAGGACTGCCTACCACCTACAGGTACTGCTGCTCTCTGATGTTTTGATTATTAATGCAGTGATAGGAATCCATGTTTCTTACGAACTGTTTTTATTACGAATTTATACGTTTTCATGTTTCTATGAGATTAACACTTTTTTTTTCCCCTAACAAAGTTAGACATTTCAGAAAAAAATTACGTAGTCCTCAAGAGACTGAGTGGAAATTTTTTTACACAATGAGACACACACAACTGCTTTTTTCCCTTTTTTTTGTAACTTCTGCATTTTTACACTTGCTCTCTTTCTTTAAGGAATGAAATGTATAAAATGTTCATTTCAAATATTCACCAAGCAGAGTTGCAGCAACTATAGGCTGATAAAGTTGATGAGCCATACAATGAAGCTGTGGGAAAGAGTAGTGGAAGCTAGGTTAAGGAAGGTAGTGGAAATGTGTGAGAAGCAGTATGGCATCATGCCCAGAAAGAGCACAACAGATGCAATTTTGGCTCTGAGAATTTTGATGGAGAAGTATAGGGATGGTCAGAGGGAGTTGTACTGTGTGTTTGTAGACTTTGAGAAAGTGTATGACAGGGTGCCAAGAGCTGTGGTACTGTATGAGGAAGTTGGGAGAAGCAGAGAAGGATGTCAGAGTGGTGTAGGACATGTATGAGAGGAGCAGGACAGTGGTGAGGTGTGCTGTAGGTCAGACAGAGGCGTTCAAAGTGAAGGTGGGACTGCATCAGGGATCGGCTCTGAGCCCCTTCCTGTTTGCTATAGTGATTGACCAGTTGTCAGAGGAGGTCAGACAGGAGTCTCCTTGGACGATGATGTTTGCAGATGACATTGTGATCTGTAGTGAGAGCAGGGAGCAGGTGGAGGAAAACCTGGAGAGGTGGAGGTTTGCGTTGGAGAGAAGAGGAATGAAAGTCATTTGTAGTAAGACTGAGTACATGTGTGTGTGAATGAAAGGGAGGGAAGTGGAACAGTAAGGTTACAGGGTGAAGAGGTGAAGAAGGTACAGGAGTTTAAGTACTTGGGGTCAACAGTCCAGAGTAATGGAGAGAGTGGAAAAGAGGTAAAGAAGCGAGTGCAGGTACGTTGGGATGGGTGGAGAAAGGTGTCAGGAGTTCTGTGTGATAGGAAAATATCAGCGAGAATCAAGGGGATGGTGTACAGGACAGTGGTGAGACCGGCCATGCTGTATGGTTTAGAGACAGTGTCACCGAAGAAGAGACAGGAGTCAGAGCTAGAGGTAGCCGAGCTGAAGATGTTGAGGTTCCCTTTGGGAGTGACAAGATTGGACAGGATTAGGAACAAGTACATCAGAGGGACAGCTCATGTTGGACATTTGGGAGACAAAGTTTATTGAGTCCAGATTAAGATGGTTTGGACATGTTCAGAGGAGGGAGAGATAGTATATTGGTAGGAGAATGTTGGACATGGAGCTGCCAGGCAGGAGGCAAAGATGAAGGCCAAAGAGGAGGTATATAGATGTAATTAATGAGGATATGAAGCTAGTGGGTGCAAGTGTTGAGGATGCAGAAGATAGGGATAGGTGGAGAGAGATGATTCGCTGTGGCGACCCCTGAAGGGAAAAGCCGAAAGAAGAAGACCATTCAGAGTCTTCACTAATTGGTTGTTCAGAGCTGCATGGTGTTGGACTACTGATCAGAAGGTCATTAGATCAAATCCCATGTCCACCAAGGTGCAACTTCTGGGCCTCTGAGCAAGGCCCTTAACCCTTGATTGCTCAGTTGTATAAATTAAGAATTGTAAATGTGTAAATTATGTTTAAAATCTAAAGATTCAAGTCCAAATGCGTCCTCAGCATTATTGCTCTCATAGTAAAGAATCTGAAGGTATTTCACGAATTTCATAGATTCACCTTTTTACAGAATTATTTTTTTTTTTGCAATACATGTGCAGAATATAATATATCAACTCAAAGATTCTGGAACACAAGAGAAGTTGGGTCAGGGAATGAAACCTCACCTGAGGTGTTTAGTAGTTGAAATTAAAAATTCTTGCAATTAAACATCTGAAAGATTTCAACAAGGCAGTTCATGCCCATGATAATAAGTGTGCTACATTAATTCCACCTTAAGCAGTCCCTCGACATATTAACAGGTGTGGGAAGGAATGACAAAAACCCTGTACATGTCTGCATACATCAGTGTTTACTTGTGCCACGTGTTTGTGTAACATTCTGCCACTTTCTGTGTCTCTGTTTCTATCCTTCATTCTGTATTTGTGTCTGTCTCTTAGGTGTACGGAGTTATTTGAAGGAAGCTTTGGTCAGCATCATCTCTGTTCATGCTGAGGTAAACTATATAACCTTATCATACTTCAGGTTTGTCTCAGTCTTTATGTTGTTACTTTTATTTTTGCACATCATTCACTTCTGCTATGAATAAGCTAAGGGGTGTGTCCCTGTCTGTTTCTGCGACTACATGTGAAGTTTTCAGCCATTCTCCTTTAACACACTAATGTTCTAACTGACTAGGTACCAAAGTGTGCTTCAAACCAGTGAAAATCTGCTGCAGGGTCAAGACTGATTGGTCAAAATGAGCTACTTTATTTATTTATTTTTTATCCACAGTTTCTGTTAATGTAACAAAGAGTTTACACTTTAAGGTTTCTTTATTTTCAAATAATTTTTTTATTTAACTCAAGAGAGTGAAAATATAACGGCAGCCTGTTTAAAGCTGCAGTAATACAAGTCATTTGTGGCTTGTCCATAGTGACAGAACTCCGCCAAATATATCAGCTGTTCATTAAACATTTTTTATAAAGTTATTAATATTCTTGATTCACAACACCATGCATCTTAAATTCCACTAAAATGTTAAGTACCTCTTCTGAATAGCCAATGATTTTGAAAGGCTTTTTAAATTTTGATCATTTTATGTTGGAGAAGGAGGAGTAGACCTGGACAGTTAATGACATGGTTGCCAGATTGGGCCAAAATCTTGTGATTCTTGTATAAAACAATATCTGGGGTGATCTGAAGGCTGTGAGTTCAGAATCCAACACCACCAAGCTTTCACTGTTAGGTCAGTTTATCAAGACAATTTGCCCCACATCTCTTATATCCACATATTTGTAAGTCATTTTGCTTAAAAACTTTCTGCTCAGTTGCAATTCAGTCAAACCAATCATTGTTGTCTGCAGGCTCATACAGTATATGCAGAAGAGGACTGAGGGTGCTTTCCTCTCAATGTGTTATCTCAGTGCAAGCACTTGATAGTTCTCACTTTTTTTTTTAGCTGGTAGCTGTCACATGATGGCACTTACGAATTGGCAGATGACCAAATTGGGGACATCATTTTTCTTGGTAGTGCAATTTGTATATGATCAGATTCCTGAAATGGCAGAATATATGTATTTAAAAATGTTTCTATACAAATCAAATAAAAAGGGCCTTAGCATTATCTGTATGTCTAACTAAAGAGGCAAACTTAAAAATACTTGAGGATATTCTTGTCAGTTATGTTTTTGCAGCAGTTTCGGTGTATTATACAAGATTTATTCTTTCTGGTCTTTTCAAAAAAATTTTTTTTTTAACATTTTTGTACATTTTTTGTCTGCTAGGTGTTCAGCATTTCCAAGGACTTGGTTTCGCGTGTTCTGTCAAAGATTGTTGAATCTGTAGCTGAAGAGTTGAGTCGTCTAATGCAGTGTGTGTCATCCTTTAGCAAGAATGGTGCACTGCAGGTACACACACTATACATTTGCATAATACATTTATATACATATATAAAAGTTGGTATACTTGAGATGATCAGATGACTTTGACACGTACTTTTTTTTTCTTTCTTTTTTTTTTTAAACCTTTTTTGTTTTAGGCACGTTTGGAAATCTGTGCACTGAAGGATGCTGTAGTTTGTTACTTGACCCCAGAGAGCCAGTGAGAGTCCTTTCACACACAGGCTCATCTTTCCCACAAATGAAGTGTCATTTACAGTAACCTAATCAGTGAGTAGTGAGTCATGTTTTAGTCTAACAGCATAAAGATTTGATGATTTTTCTTTTTTTTTTCAGTGCTAGCTTTAAGCAAGCAGTCGAGGCCCTGCCACAGCTTCAGAGCGGAGCTGATAAGAAGTGAGTTTGTGTTTTCAGCTTTATCTCCTCTTTCCACTAAAGTAAAGGACATAACAGCACATATTTCCTTGTTTATAAGAAGACATTTATGTGGAGCTTCCAACATACAGAAGTCTGTGAATGAGTTGTTTCTATAGAAAACATAATGTATTTGTCAAGCATGTTAATGTAAACTTGTATGGAATAAAAACACTGTCAATAATAATCGTACGTAATTCAAAGCATTGTGTGTAAATTTTAATTTAGTTGTGCGCCCTCTTCTAAACCACTCATAGAAACCACTGGCGCCGAAATGGCGGGTTAGTTATCACTAATAACAGAGAGAATTTTGTGCTAACACTTAAAAATAATGGTCTGTTGGTAACGAGTGACTATGCAGGAAGTAATAGGTAGTACTGCATTAACACTGAGCTTAATACTACTAACTAATATGGAAGCAAGATGAACTAAGCAGTATAAGTAATAGCATAGGGAATCGAACCCCGACCCTGGAGCTGTGAGGCGAACGTGCTAACCACTAAGCCACCGATATGTTTTCAACCAATTAATCTCGAATGTCCTTTAATACCACCCATATCTTAGTCTTTAACCAGCTGTGATTTCTTAATATAATGAGTTTTGTTTTTCCACAGAAATTGGAAAACGATCGAATTAGCTTTCTTAACATTAACTGTAGAAACATACAGGGAGTGGCATGGATAGATTATTTTGGAAATAGCTCAAAGATTTCCTCATATCTATTAACTGGTTAGAAAAGTTAACGTCTTCTCTTCTAATAGCATTTTTAGATAAAACTATTCCTAAATATTTCACTTCATCGTTAACCTAAATTGAAGAGATGATAGAGTCCGTTGATGAGTGAATGGGAAGGAGCTCACATTTTTTAATATTAAAGGTAAATCCTGAAGCTTTAGGGAAAATCGAGACTGAATTTAGGGCAACATCAACCATAAATTTATTCTTTGAAAGGATTGCTGTGTCGTCTGCAAATTGACTAATTTTAAATTCCTTGTCAAATATTGAGATCCCATGCAAATGGGGGTTATGATTAATGAGTAATATAAGTGATTGAGTGGCTAGAATAAACAGTTTGGGAGAAATCGTGCATCCCTGCCTAATATCGCGGAGCACTTCAAACCTAGGAGTTATACCAGGATTCAGGGATACAGAACTATATGTCAGTATAAAACATCTTAATTATTTTACAAAAATTACTCCCAAAACCTAAAAAATCTAAGCTTTCAAATAAAAAAGTATGTTCAACAGTATCAAATGCCTTGTAAAAGTCAAGAAATAAAATAAAAACCATTATTTTAAAGTGTTAGCACAAATTTCTCTCTGTTATTAGTGATAACTAACCCGCCATTTCGGCGCCAGTGGTTTCTATGAGTGGTTTAGAAGAGGGCGGGCACATGCGCGCTTTGTGGAATCGATTCATCTTCCCTCAGATAGTAATGCCTGTGAACATGATGACGTATTTTTGACAGTTGTTTCGCAGACCGTTTTCGTGTGTAAAAAAGAGGTGTTGTGAAAACAAGCGTTGTGTCTGTAAAATGTCATAGTCGTACATTTTGGAGTTGTATTTGAACAAACACACAAAATCTCGTATCTGTAAACTGTCGTGGCCGTAGATTTTGGGATCCAAGTCCACAAAAAAACATAATTACGTACAGTAGTTTTAAATTACGCAAAACTAAATTAAAATTTACACACAATGCATTGAATTACGTACGATTATTATTGACAGTGTTTTTATTCCATAAACTTGCAATTTGAATTCCAGCTGCTATTATAGAAAACTAATCAACATGTTCCGTCCGTTTGGATTCAAGAATTCCCAAAAAAATGTTTGGGTTTTTTTGTTGTTCGAACTTCTGAGACTCCGTAGCGCATTAACAAGTGGTTGAATGTTTTGAAGATTTATATAGAATTAGTGCTTTATCTAGCAGATGAACTGATTACTGGGTTTATTATGTCTGAAAGGATTAGACTTGTTGGCAGAGGCATCCCTGTTTATATTGTTGGCATTGAGATCTACTTGTTCAAGGGATTTTTTTTTAAGTGATTCAACTTTATTTATTTATTTATTTTTGGCATTTCTGTCTCTCTCAGGCTGCTGGAAGAGTTGCTGAATAAGTTCAAGAGCAGTATGCATTTTCAGCTCACCTGTTTCCATCCTTCTTCTGTTCAGCCCATCAAAAGATAAGCCAATAATCTTCACCGTGCCTAAACAGTGATATACAGCAGCAAGCATTTCAGCCAACTACTGTACTACTAGTACATTACTAAAACTTTGATTACACTGTTACTACATCAATAATGTTTACTGGTTCATTAGAAGGATAAACACACAAAAAAAGGTCTTTCTTCTGTCATTATAGAGAAGGAGGCCTGGGTTTGTGTTCATCTATGAGGTGTATTCATGCAGTAGAAATAAACGCATATACACATGTCCAAACGTACATTGTACAATATGAAACACAGGTTTAACTTAGAAAACTCCTTGGCATTTCTGTAACAATAATTATTCTTAAAAGGCTTTAATTTGAATAAAGTGCTTTCCTCCTAATGCAAGTTTCAAAATTGTACACGTCACCATAAACATAAATAAATGTCCTGTGTTATGTTGAATGGAGGTCTGCGGCACCAGTCATTTTTCTATTTGATTGTGAAAATTTACTAAAACACTAATTTAGTTATTACTGGTGTTATATTAATAAAATTCTGTATAGTATATTCTGTATTGTAAACTTTACTCATATACCCTACCTCCACCATCAACCCACATGCGCACAACCACACACACACACACCCTGTCTGGTGAGTATGGATACACACCCCATCCACCGTCTGGTACAGAAAGCCTCACACCCTGTCCCTCCCTAGCATCTGGGTTCTTACTGTGTCAATGGGATAACTGAAAACAAAGTAGTGAAGTAGATATCCGTTGATCAGCTGAGCTGTGAATGAGAAATAAATGAATTGGTCGGTTAAAAGTTTAAAAGATTGTCCTTGATTGTCCTGTGTGTCTTCTTACTAGAAAAAAATCTGAAAAACAATTCATTCAAATCATTTTTTTAACCAGTTATGACTTTCTGAATTATTTGAGGATAATTGTATATACAGTTTGTTAAATAAAATAAAATTGTCTGCCACAATCAATTCAATTACGTTACATTTTATTTCTTTAGTACTTATAACAATGGATGCTGTCTCAATGCAAATTTACGGAAAGCTATAAATTCAGAATAGAATACATATTGTGTTGATTGTCGTTTTTGACAGTCTAAAATTGGAAGGTATTGATGTTTAAAGTTTTGTACAAAAACCTTGTTCTTAGTCACCATTGGATCACAAAGGTGTGTCATTTGATTAAAATAATTTTATTTAAAAGTAATGACCTGTCTGATAACTTTTTCCTGTTAATGTTTTTATGACACTTACTGGAACTGCAGCTGTTCACTGAAATTACATTCCATCTTCTTTCATCAGATTTGTTTATTTACTTTTCTATAATAGTTCTCTCCTACTCAACATGGTTCTATTTAAAGAAACAGGTTTAATGGAGGATTTTTTCAAAGCTCTGCGGTTTCAGGTAACCCTGTAGGTGTCGTTTAAGGTGTTAAGGGAAGTTTTTCTGATTTTGTCTTTCCATTATACGTAGGCAGAAGGAAGTTGATCCAAACATGTTTACATAGTTTGGTATAATCCCCACAAAGCGGTCTAGAAAACAATGTCAAATATCAAGACAAAATCAAGATATACTTGTTCTTATTATTTATTCCCTAACCATTTCATTGTAAGTTGTGCTTTCTGAATTAGAAAGATTGCAAATAATACACTTAGTATGTTTTCTATAATAGGGTTTTTTTTTGGTAGGAGGTGATTTTTGTTTGAACCCTTTTTTGTGTGTGCTTGTGCCTGTACAAAAAAAATCAATTGCTCATGCTAAAGTCATAAAGAATAAGTTTCTTGTGAAATAAACCCCATTTCTCTCTGATTTGCACAAAGAATATAAGAAACAGTAGCAATCATAAAATGACCAATGGTAATTCTGATCATATCAGTCAGATCTAGTAAAATCTATCTAAACTAACTAAATCTATCTAATATTAATCTTGAATTTTGCATTCTATTAATCTTTATATTATTCTTTATATTAACCTTTTGTTCTATGTTTATGTTCTGTGAAGCTGCTTTGAGACAATGTCAATTGTAAAAAGTGCTATACAAACAAACTTGAATTGAATTGAATTAAAAGTTCACTAAGCATAATAATAAGGAATTATTAATGGTGACCCTACTATTGGCGATTATCTTTTCAGTCTCACTGTTTTCTTCTAAAATGCCATTTTCCTTTCATAATGTTATTTAGTGCTATTTACAGTTACTGCTAATTTTAACCTACATCCACAAGAAATATTATCAGGCAAAACTAGCATGCTAATCATTACTATTATATCAAGAGCAAGAAGACAACCTGACACAAACTGTGTGAATAGAGGAAGTATTTGTGTGTCTAATAAAATGACCTGTAAGTTCACACAGGTAACAATCCCATATACAATCATATCAGTGCAACACAGTACCAAGTTAATGCTGGTCCCTTGCCATTGGGGTGTGTAGAGGGAGTTTTAAATCAGCATGTTAGTTACAATCTGTAATTGTATGCATATAACATACTGTAGCAGCAATATAGATGATGATGCTGAAGTCAATAATGAAGCCAAAATATCAATTAGGGCAAAAGATAATGAACAACCTGGCTCATAATCTGATCTTTATTTTTTAACTTAGTCCTATGGCCTGTTGGAATTTAGTACAATCAAATGTGTGTTGTTTTTTTCAGCAAGTGGAATAATGACTGGATACACACTTTCCTTTCTGGGGACTAAACTACATAAAAAAATTATTTACGTTAAAAATCCACCTCTTCCTGTGTGATGTCATCAGCCTTCTGGTCTATCAACCATCACCATCCTGTCTCAGAAACCACATTTCCTGTGTGCTCAAAAATATATTCACTCACTGCTTACTACTTTCTTGTTAAAACTATCAGCATGTATGATATAAATTGCTAAAACCCAGTAACCTGTGATCAATCAAACTCTTTTCAGATGTCTCACAGGCATGTGGAAGCACATAAGTATATATAAACCACAATAAAGCTTGACTTTGTTTATGAATTTTTTTTTAATAATGTTTCATTTACAGTTCCCTGAGGTTATATTAAAAACAAACAACAACAAAAAGATGACAAATAAAAATAGAAAAAGAATGTGTAGGGCTCAACAGACATGTCTGTGAAATAAGTGCAATTTGTTTTTTGTCCATTTTGCAAGTCCAACTGCTTGAAAGTGTGTGGAGAAAATAGGTGTTGATGTTGATACTCTGTCAGCGTCACACATGAGCCATGGTGGTGCATTTGTTGCGTCCATTCTTGTCCATGCTTCAGTTCGACTTACCCAATGTTAGCTTTCCCAGGTGAAGATACATTTTAAAGGCTATGGTGATGGCTGATGACTCTGTGGAAGTCCTGACTTGGTGTAATTGTGTGCTCTGGACTCAGAGGGGAAAGGTTGTGGTTGCGGATGTAGTTCATGCTGCTCTGGTGGGTGAAGTACAGAAACTGACGAGCAAACATAGGCTCCACCTAGAGCAGAACGGAAAGTGGATTTTACACACAGTGCACATCCGAACCCAAAGTAGGTCTAATGCATGGCTCAATGCCTTATGCCAGTGCTAAGGGGTTGATATATAGATCAATGGTGCATTGGTTCACTGGTGAGTTAGAGCTGAATGATCAACAGTTTGAAAGAAGGTGAATCACTTTTCAGAATACCTGGACAGTAAGAGTCCTTCCAGGTCTTTGTGGCTCCGTGCTGTCTTCCTCAAAGTACAGGAGCACATGGGTCATGGGTGGAGGACGTATGTGCCGAGCATAACTTTGTAACTCTGTGGATGAGGGAAAACACATTGGATCATGACCTTGTTAAAGATAAATTATATAATCCACCTCTATCTCACTTCTAAAATAAAAGAAAAAAATCCCAAAACAAAATAAATACCTAACAAATCTGTGGTTATTCGTGAAAGTTTAATGGATCTGTTTTCTCGTTTATCCACAATATGTGTTAAAGGTTTTTCCCCCACAAGCCAGAGTAGTATTACGGTAACAGCTCGTTCATTGAAAATATTTGGTCAAATAAGTTGCTCACACTTTCTGCCCTGATCGCCATCTGTCTTACAAGAAGTCATTTGATGGAGTCACGATGGGGATTCTCATCTGTGTACTAATCACATCCTGGAAAGTCCTGTGCGCATTTATGCAAATGTGCTGCTAAGTGTGCATTTAAGTGTGACGCGAGAAAGGTGGGTGGACGCTGTAGCACAGAGATTATCTGTTGTGGTGCATTGTATCCTGAGTGTGCTGTGGTGCAATATTTACTGTAAGTCCCAGTGACCTTATTTACTGTAATTATTGGACATAATTTCCCTGGTGGTCTTTGATCAGTGGTTAATTCTCAGAAAAAGAATGATCGATGGCCTTTTAGCTGATTTACATGGCTGCTTGCTTTTTAACTAAAGATGATAGAAATACAAAAGTGCAGTTGATCATAAAACTTTACAAAGAACAAGTGAACCTAGAAAAGAGCAAACCCCCAAATTGGGTTAATTGAAATGAAACCTGATCAATTGAAATAAATTCCTGATCAAGATTAAATCATTATAATCTGATATTCACTCTAACCTGTGATGAAATGCTGAGTGTCCAGCAGTTTGCAGTTCTGATCTCTCTGTAGTTTGCTGGGTTTGTTGTTGGGCAAAGTTTGCCCTCCCTCCCAGTACACCCTGCAGGGGCAGCATCGGCGAGCATACAGCCCATCTGGTAGCATCCACAGCAGAACCCCGTGTTCCAGAGAGTTGTGTTCAATCTGTGGAATCTCTATAAACTCTGGACCTTGAGAGGCACCAAATGGCATACTATCTTTGCTTGCACCCAGAAAGCAACCTTCTAGACTGCTCACAGTCACCTCCCGAAGAAGGACATCCCGAAAATATACAGCCACGTGGAACCGATAATCTAACCAGGAAAGAGACCAGCAAGATCAAAATTTAGACTTTATTAAGTCAAATAAGAGCTGCAGTCAATAGACAAATGAAGACCAACATCAAGTTATTAAAAATCTGGGTACTCTTTTAATGGAGAATAAATGACATCCTTGGCCTTTAAATGTATGGTCAGCTTTTTTTTAGTGGAACTTAAATCAAATGAACTGTTAAAGCTAATGCTCATTTGACTTCCACAGAAATGTGTTTCCAAAAGCACAAAACATGCTTAAACTTGTATACCAGTTTAATACTAATTGGAGTTCCAAAATAATTAACATTTGGCATAAAGATGCCTGAAACTTCTACTTCCTACGTTCCTACTCCCTGTTCCCATCCTCCTCATTCAGCTCTGTTTCTCCTCCCAATAATGGAGAAGTTCTCAGAATTTTGTTAGATTTCTACAGTCGTGCTTCATATCACCATATGTTAAAGGAGGGCTTAGGTTTAGTCTACATTTCAAAAATGTCCATCTGTTACTCAGTATTAATGAATCAAGGGCTTTAGTATTAGGACTGCAACCTGGTAAGTCCACATGGGAGGTAAAGAGGGCAAGTGGAAACATTAAAACAATCTTGCCCACCCATTTCTGCGAGGGCTTCTACTTTTATGCAGTTTTAAATAGTTTTGTTTCAATTTCTCCTTAAATTGATGATATTTTTACAAAAATGTGTTAGGCATTAGGAACAACAGAGCATCTGTGAAAGTAGATATACTTGTTTTCTGGCATTTTGTTGTATAAGGGATGCTTTTAGGCATCACATGAAAAAATCTGGTCATGACATTCTTAATGTAAACGCATGTGTATTTATGCATGTGCACCTGAGAGGGCCATGGCTTCTGCTGACTTCATGCTGGCATCTAGTGTAAAGGCAGATGGCAGGGGCTCTGAGGCACTACAGCTATAGAAGGAGCCAGTGAACTGATATCCTGATCAGAGAAACAGAGGAGCAGCCACTGCTACATTTACAGTGCATTAACCTAGCACATAAAGAATTGATCATTCAGAACATCCTCTCTGCACCAATATTGTGAGACCCTAGTGTACCTGTATCCCATCGAGAGGTGTATGGACTTTGGTTGTAAGGGATGTCAGTCATAGGGGGCTTTTCTGAGAGATATTCCCTCCAACTTCTCTCTGCTGGAGATATGAAACTGCAGACCTGCATGGGGGTATAACACGTTTTTACTGATTCACTCGTGCGCGCGCGCGTACACACACACACACACGCCTCAATATAATCAAAGTGTTTTGTAGTCTAACATTTAACTCTTACCTGACTCTGAATTGGCGGATAGGATTGTAGTGGATAACTCGGAGGGCTCGGGTTTGATGTCGTATCCTCTAGAGCTCTGGAAGCTGTAATACAGAAATCATATTTGTAACAAACAATGTACCAATGTACAATGAACATCTGTACCCAAAGACACGTTAACGGAGTCTGCAGCATGCAGAAGTTTGCAGGTTTGCGCGCGCGCGTGTTGCTTTGCGCATGACTTGCCTTTTTTGGCGCCCTCAGGAACAATACGGTAAACTTTATAAGGGTCCGAAATGTCGAGCTGACTGCGTTCCATCAACTCCTCGAAGTCGTTGCTCTTGTTAAGCGCACAACGGAGACGCGTTTTCCACGTGGGGGGGTCCGGTTTGTCGAAGCCCTCCCGGTATTTGCCTTTGAACAGCGCCCAAGCCTACGGAAAGGACGAACACGTGAGCGCAATCAGATGATGAAATCATCCAGTCGTCACAGTATTAAGTTTTTTTTCCTAATAAATTCTTCATCTCCATCACTCTCCAACTTGGTCTAAAGTCTGATGCAACTATGTCGTTTTTCCTCTCATTTAATTCTACCTTGAAGAGCGCTGCGTCCTCGTCCCGATTGTAGTCCTGTTTCCCCGCGTGCTTCCACGGGATCCTGAACACAGTCTTTTCTTCGTTCTCCCACACGAGTCCCGGGTATTTACTGGTGTCCACCTGCTCTATGAGCCACTGGCGCAGCTTACCGTTTCCCGAGCTGCCCAGCGCCGCGCGTTCTCCATCCGAGCACATCTAACACCACACATGCCCAAAATGATCAGACTAAAAAAAACTCAGTTCAAAAAGAACCTTAACTTCAACTACAACCAGCAAAGGTTCTGTTTAAGATCTTTATTTTAAAATCCATTATGATCCAAAGCCCATAAATCATCAATCTCAGTTTTACCGTTGTCATGAACAACTGTCTATTATATATAATAGACAGGTATATATAATCATTTCATCAGAATGGCTTGTCCTTACCTCTCTGCAGAGTTCAGGGGGTTTGATGACTGTCAGAAGGATGCAGAATGACTCGAACCCGCGAGTTTTCTTAAATGTTTTGCGTTCAAAAAGGGCGGAGCCTCAGTACAGCGCGCACACGTGAGTTTTTCAAAAGCGCACGTCCCGTAAGCGAGAGTGCGGGGAAACTTGCGTGGGTTCATCAACAGCGTGACTGGATTTTTTCGCTCAGTATGTTTTTAAATTATTTATCGTTCTCTGAAATCACGACCGATTTAGTTATTGATAGTAGGCCACCATAAACTATAAATAAACCGCATCTTATAGAGTATAGAGTGTCAGACTGTATAGGTTATACATCAATTATATCACTTAATCTAATCACTTTATAAAACATGAAGCAATGATTTTTAAAGAAAAAAAATCACTAAAATAAATGATGTAAAGCCTGTAAACAGTTTAGATTCTGACAATCTGATCTGGTCTGGGCTTTGTTGATCCACCATAAGATTCAATAAGGCAATGATTTTTTACCATTCTGTATAAAAATGAAACCCTCATTGAGTTTTAATCCCTCATTGAACGTTTAAAGACAAAGCAAAAAGATGGTTAAATAAAGTTCACATGCTCCCTTGCTGAAATTTGAAGATAACCTTTGTTTCTCTCACAGAAGTCAAAAATAGTCTATACAAAGGATTACTAGAGTTAGAAAAAAGTAACTTATAAACTAGATTTCAGTATCTCAAAATTGTCATGACAATTGGAGTTAAAGAAAATAAGTTCACATATATTATGACAGAACTGTTTGTATAGGCTATGATCCATTAAATATTCGCTTTAAATGCATATGTAATATATTGACATGGTGAGATTATTACTTTTATAACACATAAATGGAGTTGGTGTCTATGCAATCAAAATGCTATGATCTCCATTAATATGCATCTCCAGGGTGAGACAAAATAGCATCATTCTCTGGGCAAGGCATAAGCCACTCTGATATTAGAGCATGGTTGTTTTAAGATATCATAATATCATGCAGTATAGGTGAGATGGCTTATCACCCGGTTTCTTGTCCATGTTTAACTTATGTCTAAAGATAAAGAGTATTCAGATTAGTCTATGTGAAATGTTTGTGTTTCTGCATTGTATTACAGTATAATGACTGCACTTCCAAGGATTCTGGTCTTTGTTTATAAGACTGTAGTATATGTTTACAACCTAGGTTTGGTCATTTGATTGTTTGTGCTTGTAGTATTTACTTAACAAAAGAAGACAACAGAACAGGTTTAGTTAGGATTAGTTAGTCATGAGAAGAATGGGGAAAGGGAAACAGGAATCAGACATGATGAGCCTGGTACTTATTGTAACTTAATGCTCTGAAAATATTTCAACCTTATGGCTTCAATCAATGATTGAGCAATCAATTCATAGCTCATTATTGCCTGTTTTTGTTTGTGTTTTTGTTTATACGGGTCTTGATG
Organism: Tachysurus fulvidraco; assembly: GCF_022655615.1. Classification (NCBI taxonomy): domain Eukaryota; kingdom Metazoa; phylum Chordata; class Actinopteri; order Siluriformes; family Bagridae; genus Tachysurus; species Tachysurus fulvidraco. The sequence continues at coordinate 10,176,400 of NC_062533.1, forward strand.
GAGGTAATTTAAATTTAAAAATGGTTTTACTGTTATAAAATACAGTATTCTCTTCCTCTTAAGTATATATTAACATTGTATATATGTCTTTAGACTGCTACATATGTATCATCAAATCTATACCTCAAATACCCTGTAACAGCCATTGCTGTTAAATAAAAAAAGGCTAAATAATTGCTTGTCTTCCTCATAGTTTGGATGTTCAAGATATGATAGTTATAGTGCTGTTATAGCTTACAGCCATAAGTAGTTACTGACATAGTTACAGTTTGATAGAATAAAGTTGACTGTGTGCTGTTGGAAATCTATCTCACCTTCGTGGCTGTATGGTTTTTCAGTCCTTTCCACTAATACCGAGCAGACCATCCAATCTTCACTGCAGTAGATGAAGCAAATGAGAAACCTTTGTACCTGCTACACTGGCACATATTTTTAATTAGTTGACATAGCTTAGATTTTTTACAATTCTCCAACCTTTTAAGGCATAAAGATTAGCATGCTTCTTTGATGTAGTTCAATTTTTATTTTACTTTTGGAAGATGGAAGAATGTGTTCTTGTAAGATGGTAATGCAGACTGTGTGAAGATCTTGGCCTAAATGTCATACATTATCTCATTTAAAAGGAATGTGTGGTATGTACTAGTTCAACCATTGTCTGCTCTTAAAAGTTTACTAGGCCAAAAACAAAATAAGAGTTATTTTATGATATTGTGTGGTTTATGTGGTTTAGAAGCTCCCATGAAATGTCTTGATAGCTGTTATTTGGATCAGAATGTCAACATATTTAAATCTGAAATAGGAATCCAGAGGAACGTGTTTCACTACCTTTTAGTATTAAGTTAAGTACAGCTAGGAGCTGGGCTTATAGATGAAGGGTTAGGGTTAACTACATATCAGGTTAAATGATAAAATATTACAACTTACTGTTACTGTTACTGAGGGAGAAGCTCTGATGGAGCACGATATTCCAGTTGGCAAAACACTTCTCTGAAATAAAACTAAGCTGACCTCATGAAATCACACTCTCAGGGCAGTTTGAAAAGGGAGTATTGTGTGGGAAGACCCACAGCCAAATACACAGTGACTTACCATGTTTTCTATTTGAACTGCTACTGTAGAGTAATATCCAGCCTCAGAGACAAGGGAGATATGAATATACATGTCCATAACAAGGTGCAAAAAGCTCTGAAACACCTACTTTGATTTGAGTTTATCTCCTCATGTTTGGACAAAGGTCAACATAACTTACACTGCCCGGTGTATTAACTGTAACTACTAGAATATAGAAGAATAAAGAACAATGAAACCAGTATACTGTACTTAATACTTGATTCATCTTAATGAGTTTACTTCATTTTAAACTGTATGGCTACTTCATAGCTTCTATCTTTAAAAGCTGCAGATTCTAAAGACATAATGCATGAATGTCATACAGATAATTTATATACTATCATATGTGCTCTAGTGTTTTTAAACATCCATTACACACACAACACACACAAACACACACACTTTTTTTCTATTGTTTTCTCTAGGTTCATGATACCAGCAATTGAAAAACAGATCTATGTGAATAGCTGTGGCATCTACATTTTATATGAATCTATTTATATCTGTATGAAAGCTAGCCTATAATTTCTCAGCCAAATAGGGATTATTAAAAACACAAACAACATTCCCAACATCATTCACATAATCAATATACAGGCATCTTTCACCAAAGAAATTACTTGTAGCATGGAAAGCAGCTACAGAACATCTTCTTGAAAGGGTTGTTTTTGTCATGTCTCTTAGCTCGGTCAAGTCGAATCAGCACTTCTTCAAGTTTAGCATCAGTTTTCTGAACATTAGTGAATATGTAGTCTATCATGGGCCCTTGGTCTTCCACAAGCATGGCCACATCCAGGAAAACCTCATGGATGCTCTGGAGTCGGTTCTCCAACTCCAGCAAGTCACGGTGTCGGCTTTCGATTTGGCTTAGTGCAGATCGTGCTGTTTTCCCTTCTGTGAGAATGTTATCACTGAAGATGTTCCACTGCCCATTCTCCAGCATTTCCTCAATCTCTTCACCTGTCACCTCTCGCCCTACAATCTCCATCTGCCTCTGGATATGCGTCTTACACTTTTCTCTGTGGTTCATCTCAGCTTCGTTGTATTCCATCATCACGTTACGGAAGCTGTTACTCAGGCCAGCATACTGTGTTCGAGCAATCCTGGCTACAGCCGAATTGATACCATGTTCCTCCTCTAGCTCTTTGGCATGAGAGTCCATCTCATGAAGACGTTTCAGCAAATCCTCCCCACGGGATTTAATGTCAGCAGCAATAGCATTGGAGTCGCGCTTGACCGTGCTGGTACGAGTTGGCTCATTAAGGATGCGTGTGTTTTGCTCTCTGAGCCGCTTTACATCCAGATGGATGAACTGAATCTCACGCCTTGTAGCTTGAGCCTCATCGAACACGGCATCCATCTCATTGTTGTCAAAGACGATGGCCTGCTGATGGAACTCATCTTCCAGTTCCACATTGCTGAATGAATCTGAGACCGAATCTGCATATTCCTGCTCTTCCAGATTATTTCTGGACGCAGAAAGAGCCTGTAGGTTACTTAGTCTATCCCTCATGGCTGCCTTTGATAGAGATGAAAAAGACGGGTTAATAAACAGGCAAATCTGAACAGTGAATTCTAAGCATGTGTGTCAAACAGCGATTGAAGCAACTTGTTTATGGAACCACCAGTGAGCATGTCTCACACCTAGTATTAAAACACTCTATTTTACTCTAAAATGCAAATTCAAATCAAACATTTTGACAACAAAGACCCCTTTTTAACGATGGCTAGAAAATGATGGTCTGTAAAATATTATTTTTACTAAGTATATGCAAATTATTTTAACGACTGGCTTTAATGTGAAGAATGGCGAAAGTGCTACTTACCTCTGAAAGAATAATGTCACACAACAAGTTTCTCTTAGCAAAACTATTCTCAAAGGTTGGCGTCACTCGCCCAACGAGTTTGCACAAATAGTTTAGAACTCTTGCATGATGATATTTTTGTCCAGACATAGTGTCAGGAAATGTTTAGAAATATGTGTACACCATTTTAGAAATTTTTGGGTTTTTGGGCTTATTAGCTTCTATTTGGAATATTTTCAGATAGGTTACTGCTCCTTATTAGTTTCCACAGACAGAAAATCAAAGAAGACCTTATTTATTATATAAGTATATGTTCAGTGTAATGCTTTAAAATCTGTCTAAATATGTATTTGTTAAAGAATTTAATAACAAATAATAAAAAATAGCAGTGACTTTTGTGTAACCAAAAGTATTTTAAAAAGAGGTTTACAATTATGGATTAGAGCAGTTATACTTAATCTAATATAACTTATAAGTAATAAAATCTACACCAAACATTGTGAACAATTAAACATTTCATGTCACAATACCTTAATGATGTGTCGGACCTGTCAGCAGTGTAAAGGCCTTTTGGAATCACGACTTCCAGATGTTATATCATGGTGAGTGGATCAGATTAGTGAGCTCCAGAAGCGTGCGTGAGAGATTGTGCGTAGCGGTGCGTAACCACACCTTTTTACGCTAAACAACGTCACTGATTGTAGGCGGAAATATCTGCAAATGTGATGTTATTTTTTTTGTGGAATGAAGATGAGCTGCATATTTATAGACTAGAGAACATGTTTATTATCAGTATAATGTACGAGATATGCTGGTATTAAAACCAAAGCTGAACCTTTATTAAGAAAATAAATAAACAGAAGTTCTATGTTTGAACACACGGTGTCGCTATCACGTAAAAACGAATCACATCACCTCTGCATTTTTATGACCAAAAAACAAATAGAAAAGACAGAGAGTAGTGAAGCAGAACTTATAGTAATTGTAGGAAGAGAACGCAACCACACACACACACACACACACACACACACACACACACACACACACACACACACAAACACACACATCAATTTATTTAGGTACGTGGTAGCCTGTGGTTAAGGTGCTGGACTACCAATGGAAGGTTGTGAGTTAGATTCCCATGTCCACCAGGCTACAACTGCTGGGCCCCTGAGCAAGGCCCTTAATGCTCAGTTGTATAAAATGAGATAAAATGTAAGTCCCTCTGGCTAAGGGCATCTGCTAAATGCTGGAGATGTAAATTTCTAATTTGCAAAACAGTTTTCATGGCAAAAGTATGCATCAAAATATGGGGTGTCCTTGCGTAGTGGTTAAGGTGTTGGACTACTGATCGGAAGGTCATGAGTTCAAATCACAGGTCCACCAAGCTGCCGAGCAAGGCCTCCGAGCAAGGCCCTTAACCCTCAATTACTCAGTTGTATAAAATGTATACTGGATAAGTGTGCCTGCTTCATTATTAAAGACAGGGGATTTATTCATATGACCAAACTTACATCTCTAATTGTTTGTATTAAAAAAAAATACATATGTAGTTTTGAGTAAGGGTCTTTATTCTAATTAATATTGCATAATTTCTAAAGACCTAGATCCAATACCACAGTCTGACAAGATATCCTTATTATACTGTACAGTATGCAAAACAGTGGCAGTCTTTTTGACCAAGAGCTATCTAGTATATAAGTTTTGAAATATATCATACGGATCAATTATAAATGTTAATTAATTTTTAAATGTATTACGCTACTGCCTTTTTTCTTGAAAAACGTGCCAGAGGTATAAAAAACATATACAGGTAAACAGACGTCACGGCAGTTTATGGAGGCGGAGTTTTTAAAACAAAAAACAGGAAGCGCAGACTGATATGTGATCTATATGTCATGTACACTCTGCACTTTCCCTCACGTAGTACTAGCACATCAGCTCAATTACTCAGGTCTGACAGAAGCTCGAACACGCCTCAAGGTCACGTGACTCGACTACCTATCTCTGGACAAGGCGAAGTCCTGGATCTTATCTTACAAAAGTGAGTATTTTAAACGTGTACGGTTGATTAATGTGTAGTCTAGATCCTGTACACACACGCACACATACACATATGTATGTGTTTATTTAGCTCTGTAGACATAATTTCAAATTAATGTTTCAAATGAAAAAAATAAAATAAAGAAAAGTGCCATAAACACGCATTCAGGGCAGGACATGTATAATATTAGCTATAATATTAATGTTAATGTAATCTTTGCTTTATTTCAGGGTGTACTTTGAGGTTGTAGAGCAAAGTAGAACAAATACTGCACGAGCCTTTGTGTACATAGGGTCAGTCAATTATTTACTCAGGTTATAAAACCAAATACATTGTCTTCTATATAATTATAATAAAAAAAAGCATGTTACACAAGTCTATAAGAATTGTAGTGTAGTGTTTAGTATACAGGACGTATGGTAAAGTGGCACAATGTTTAAAATGCGTATTAACACTCGTAATGCACTAAAATGCAAATAATACACTAATAACACCCCACCCCTCTACCCTCTCACCCCCTCTACCCTCTCACCTCCTCACCCTCTCAGCCCTTACTCTCTGTTGGTGTCATTGAGATGTCTCATGCATAGTAACAGATGCTACAAGTACAAAGCCTATCTATAGTATGTGCATGTGCCTAAAAATGGCCACTTTGTAGATTTAAAACAAAGATTGTTGGAAATCTCAAACTGGTCTGCAAACAAGTCTGTCATGTTAATCAGGTCCAGCAGGTGCAGCTTAGATTAACAGAAAGTAAGGAGAGAAAAGCTGTCACTCTGTCTCATTGTATTTTCAAATGGGCCCATTTGTCATTTTTCCAGATGTTTCCAGCTATGAAGGACAGACTAAGCCATCTTCAGGCATTCTCACCATCCAACAGTGATGTGGATATCTGGGAAAGCAATCCCGACCCTGAGATGGAGGCCCTATTTGATGAGGCTGAAAACATTCGCCGCGAGATTCAACTCATCCTTTTGGATGTAAAGCATCTTGAAGAACAGAACTCTCGTGTTCGTAATGAACTACCAAATTCTAGCACTGTGAAGCAAGACTCTAATATCATTGCTGCTAGCATCAAGTCTCATGCTAAAGACGTGCTTGGACGTCTTCGCGACCTGGACATCCATGCTAGCGAGCTGGAGAAAAAGTATGGGATGAACAGTGCACTTTATAGAATTGCACGAACACAGTATGCTGGTTTGAGCAGCAGCTTCCGTGATGTGATGATGGAATACAACAAGGCAGAGATGAGCCACAGGGAGACGTGCAAAGCACATATCCAGAGGCAGATGGAGATTGTGGGGCGAGAGGTGACTGGTGAGCAGATTGAGGAAATGCTAAGTAATGACCAGTGGAACATCTTTAGTGAGAACCTGGTAACAGAAGGGAAAACAGCACAGTCTGCTCTGAACCAAATTGAAAATCGACACACAGAGCTGCTGGAACTGGAAAGCCGCATAAGGAGCATCCATGAAGTTTTTCTAGACATGGCCATGCTGGTAGAAGAACAGAACAGCATGATTGACTACATACAGACAAATGTCCAAAAAACTGATGCAGATATAAAGAATATGCTGGTAAAGCTGGAAAAGGCCAAGAAATATAACAGGAACGGCCCCTTTAAGAAGATCTTTTTCAGGAGGCGTTAATCAACATGTAACTGCACTGTTTGCAGTTTTTGGACTTTGCTTGCTCTTGTGATTTTTTTGTGTACTATTTAAGAGAGTTTTTTGTACTTTAATTGGTAATATTAAATGGAGGATAATATACCCACACTGACATACTTAAGCTATTAATACTGTTGATAAGTTACTGTTATACTGTGGCACTGTTGTCTACTAAATAAATCAGCCTTGTTCTACATATCAGGCTTTAACAGATTTTTTTGTACTAAAAAATTTTTTTTCTCTCACATATTTGATTTTGTATGTGTGAATTTTGGAAGTAATAAAGAAATGTTGAATGCTTAACAGTGTATTATTGTATGACCTTCTTATTGACTGTATATAAAATTTGATACCCTATATAACTAAAGGTCTATGGAAACCAACCGATCACACCACATATTAGATTACATCTGTTGTTATAATAACTTCCATACTTCTGTAAAATTTTCAGTGATGGTTAGATGTTATAATAAATAATATAATATGTATTTCCTAATATTTATCATCTATACTGTATTAATACTGGATCAGGACAGTGTGAGAATGATTTTGAGTTGTAAAATGGTAGTGCATTTTTATGTTGGAAGCAGTCATTACAAAACTGTTGGTTGTTTACTGAACTCCAAACTTTTATCTCCGAGTCCTTAAGAAACATAGGCGGGTGATTCTCTGAATTGGGTGCCCTTCAAGTCCCCCAAATTTACTTCAAAGATTTTCAATTGAAGGAAATCACAAAATGCATTTTAACGCTGTCAATTAATAGAACCAGGTGCCTTTGCATTATAATGCAACACAATTGCTTTTTTTTTATTTTAATTTAAAGATAATGGGTTGCCTAAGTAGTAGACAACAAGCATGTTTGCATGTCCTCACTAACCATCATTACATTTTCATTGAATATCAAACAAATAACTGCAATTAATACCAAAATGTTGCTGCTAATATAATCATATGTTGGTCTACTTTAACTAAAATATACACACACATATATAAATGCATTAATTATATATGAAATTGCAATATTTATACACGTCCTCCAGTTTGTTTTCAACCCCGTCACGCCATACTATTTACCCCCCCTATAAAAATAATGGATCAATCCCTGTGGCATCACATCCGGGAAGTGACATCACACATGTCTCTTGAAGAATATGCTGCAAAGAAAGGCAAGTGTCAGTATCTTTTCTTACCTATATTTCATGTTTTTCACTGTCAGATTAAGATTGTCAGGCTCAACATTTCAACCCTGTTGTATGACTAAATGATAGTAAACAACGGTTTAAGAAGAATTAAATAAAAGTTTTGCAAAACATTAAACTTGTATGATGTCATAAATGCCATGTGATGCTACTGTCTTAGCTAAGTATGGAGTTACAGCTACTGTTAGCCAAAAACTTCAACCCCATCACATTCAACCCCGTCACATTTTTTATTATAACAGGGTTGAATCGTTGTGACAGGGTTGAATGTTTAACACTTCTTAGTAGATTACTCAATTGTAGACTTGTTGTATTGTGATGTGAACTGTTAGAAATAATCAATTATGGTATTTTATGTTCAATATTTTCAGACATCCCAATGGCAAAAACAGCAGCAGAAAGGCAGAGACAGTACAGAGCAAGAAGAGATACAGACACAGAGAGAAGGGAAACATATCTCAGGAGTGAGCGTGAAAGGTGGAAAAGAGACACAGAGGCAGGGAAAAAGAAAAAATAAGCGATCTGGGTGACAGAGCTAAACGACATAAGCGAAAGATGTGGAGGGATGCTAAAAAAAGACAGAAGAAGAGGGAAGCTTTGAGGAATAGCGACACCCCTCCACAAAGTCCGGATAATCAAAATCCAGGGCAACCTAGATCTGGGTCCTCAAGGTCAGTTGTAAGGAGTTAATTTAGATTAGATTGTTGAGTGTAAGTTAGTACACTAACAATCTAAGTTTGGAGCAACTTGCTGAGCAGTTCCACACACACCTAAGCAAGTTCAAGAAGCATTCATTCAATATTAGGCAACAGTATGCCTGCTACCGTGAGCTGAGAAAGAGCATGGCTACTGATGAATGTCTAATTCACATAGTACAGTTCTGAAATCCAAGCAGTGCACTTTGAATCATCTCATCAACAGGCGTCACTACATACAGGGATTCTTTTTGTAGGCGGTAGTAAAGAATCGACCTGCTTTAGCACAATATCTCCATCAAAGCACAAAGGCCCAGCAGCTATTTGGGAGCATCTGAACCCTGTATTGGATTATGTGCAGGCAAAACATCCAGAGGTTTCTGTGATACACTTCTTTAGTGATGGGCCTTGTACCCAGTACAAGCAGAAGGGCAATTAAGGCAGGGACATGGAGCATCAGATGGTGTTGGAGCAGCCTTGAGGAGGACTGCTGACATGCTAATAAGCCATGGCCGGGACATCCAAGATGCACATGAGCTCTTCGAGGCCCTTTTGGAGACCAACACCAAATGGAAAGATCTATTGATGTTTGTGATTAATTAATGCTTAATGCTTTTGATTTATTGTTAAATACTTACTAAAATGTTTTTGTTTTTGCCAACTTTAATAAAATACAATTTTACTGAATGTGATGTCATTAATTTTACAGGTAAGAAATCCATGCTATATTGAAATAATGATCATCACTTCAACCCTGTTATCATTTTCAACCCCGTTATGCTGAGTTCAACCCTGTTATTTGATAGTTTTTTAATAATATTTTCGTGATAAGAAGACAAATTAGTTCAATGTTTGTTTTGCTGTGTGCAGAATTTACAGGACAGTCTGAAAAAATATGAAGCCTGATTAGATTCTAATGTTAATGCATATTTTGTGATAAAATATGAAGACCAATGTTAGATAAAGTTTTCATGACTTGATTTGGTATTCAAATGGTGAGTATTTAAAAATAAAATTCTACATGCAATAAATGATATCAAACAAGGGACATCTCATTAAAAAGTTTCTACAAGAATTTGCTTGAAAATCTTTTAAAATCATATTTAAACAGGGTCCAAGTGGTCTGTGACGGGGTTGAACTCCAAAACAACTTTTAGTGAGAAAAAACACTCAATATTGATTAGAATTTCATGCCTGAGGTGGGAAAATGTATTTTCTTAAAAGTTTGACTAATCCACTATCACATGAAATGACCAGAAATATGACTATTTAAGGTATATTTTTAAAAAAAGGTATGACCCAAAAGGCACCCATCTCAGAGAATGACTCAGGCGCCCCCTAGTGACGTCTGGGCAGCATCTTTTATTTAGAAGTAGTGTAGAGCTACTCTGAATATATATATAATATATATTTTTTATTATAATTATATATTAAAAATATGTAGTTTATTTTACTTATTGAAAATATATCATTTAAAGTTCCATTTTACATGATGTTTTCTGCCTTTAATGTTTTATAACAATCTTTTATAACTATTTTAATAAGAAATACTGGGAAATATAGAAGTCAGTATGCAAAGTTTTTTACTTTGTCCATTGTATTTCATCATTAGGCTTATGATGGTTTTATTTTATTTAAATTCTGTTATGCTGCTACTGCAAGAAATATGAAACATCTTAGTGATGTATTTATCATGTGATTTTACTTCTTCTTTTACTTCTACATCTAAACATATAGTTGAATTTACTTATTTTAATGTTGTATAAATGTATTTATGCCACATATATATATATATTCGTATATAACATTTTAATTATATATAACATTCTAGAATGTATAGCATTCTATAACATATGATTTCCTAAAATATATGAAGTATAAACAGAAACACACACTTCATACGACAATTGTCTGAAGTTTACTACATATCATCTTGTGACACCATCAAAAAGGTTTTAACCAACCACAGTTGTTTCTAATCAGTTTGGAACAAGGTCTTATATTGTGGTCTGATATATAGAGAGTTATATCAATATTTAATCCATTTGAGGTGTGGTCTTAAGAGTAAGAAACTGTAAGATCAAATGTTTGCAATCGTTACCAATAAAAAGATAATTTTTGTTTGCTTAGATAAGGCCTTATTTCGAAATACATGGCACCATGTTGGAATCCATTACATTTGCATGACTTTTCCAAACACATGACGTCATTTCCTGGTTTGCCTCCAGACAGGTGGGGCTCAGAAGGGAGGTGGATTGCGGTGGATATAACACACACACACACACACACACACACACACACACGCACGCACGCACACACGCACGCACGCACGCACGCACGCACGCACGCACACACACACACGCACGCACACACGAACACACGCACACACACAATGTAAGGGATTGACAGCCATAGAATGAATGATCAAACTGAAATGATAGATTTCTCCTTCAGATTTTGCAAAATGGAGTCTGTTTGGAGTCATCATAATGTACACACTACCTATAGAACAGACTAACTGTGTCTCACCACGTTATCGACTATTGTTCCGACCACCAAAGACAGATTCACAAATAACCTGCCTGATCTGTCTGGACTTCTTACTGTACCCTCAAACTCAAACGACCTAGATGCAATGACTAACAGCATAGACGCTATATTCACTAGCACATTAGACACTGTTGCCCCAGTCAGATTACAGAAGGTTAGAGATAAAACACTTGCACCATGGTATAACAGTCATACTCACACCCTCAAGAGGGAGACCCGTAACCTCGAACGGAAATGGAGAAAAACTAAATTAGAGGTGTTTAGAATTGCGTATAAGGACAGTATGTCCAGCTACAGACAGGCTCTAAAAGCTGCTAGGGCTGAGCACCTGAGCAAACTCATAGAAAATAACCAGAGCAATCCCAGGTTTTTATTTAGCACAGTGGCTAGTTTAACAAAAAATCAGAAATCTGAACACACTATTCCATTACATTTCAGTAGTGAGGACTTTATGAGATTCTTCACTGATAAAATCGAAAGTATCAGGAATAAAATAGGTGACGCTCAACATATGGGAGCAACCAGTGACACAATCTCATCTAAGGCTTTACACAGCTTTACAAGTACAGGACAGGAAGAGTTAGATAAACTTATTACTACAGCTAAATCAACAACATGTTCACTAGACCCCATCCCAACTAAACTACTGAAAGAAGTGTTACATAAAGCTGGTGAGCCTCTTCTTAATATCATTAAGTCCTCGTTATCTTTAGGTTACGTCCCGAAGTCTTTTAAGTTGGCAGTTATTAGGCCACTCATCAAAAAACCTAACTTAGACCCTAATGAACTATCAAATTACAGACCTATCTCACACCTTCAGTTTATGTCTAAAATACTTGAAAAGGTTGTGTCTGTTCAACTGAGCTCCTTCTTACAGGAGAGCAACATCCCTGAAGAGTTTCAGTCAGGTTTCAGGCCCCATCATAGCACAGAAACTGCACTTGTTAAAGTTACAAACGACTTGTTCTTAGCTTCGGACCAAGACTGTATGTCACTATTAGTTCTACTTGACCTTAGTGCTGCATTCGACACTATAGATCACAACATTCTTCTAGATCGCTTACAATATTACACAGGTATTCATGGTCAGGCTTTAAGCTGGTTTAGATCCTACCTGTCTGACAGATACCATTTTGTAGAATTAAATGGTGAATCCTCCAGTTTACTACCAGTTAATTATGGGGTCCCTCAAGGATCAGTTCTAGGACCTCTGCTTTTCTCTATATACATGCTTCCATTAGGGAATATTATTAGAAGACATGGGATTAGTTTCCATTGTTATGCTGATGACACACAGTTATATATCTCATCAAAACCAGATGAAATAGCCACAGTGTCCAAATTAACTCAGTGCCTTAGAGAGATAAAAGACTGGATGAGCTGCAACTTTCTATTGTTAAACTCCGATAAGACAGAAATACTACTCATAGGTCCAAAAACCAGTGCACATAAACTCTCACAACTTAACTCCCATTTAGAGGGATGTACTGTTACAAGTAGCTCGACAGTGAAAGACCTTGGTGTCATATTAGACAGTAACTTGTCTTTTAAAAATCATATCGCTCATACTACCAAAACAGCCTTCTTCCACCTTAGAAACATTGCCAAGCTGAGAAACATCCTGTCTGTATCTGATGCTGAGAAGCTAGTTCATGCGTTCATGACCTCTAGACTGGACTATTGTAATGCATTATTAGGTGCTTGTCCTGCATCTTTAATAAATAGGTTACAGTTAGTCCAAAATGCAGCTGCCAGAGTTCTCACTAGGACAAGAAAGTATGACCATATAACCCCAATTTTATCATCTCTACACTGGCTACCAGTTAAGTATAGAATTGACTACAAACTGCTGCTACTTACGTACAAGGCTCTTAATGGTTTAGCTCCCATGTATCTAACTAGTCTTCTAACACGTTACAATCCTTCACGCTCTCTGAGATCACAAAACTCAGGACTTTTGGTAGTTCCCAGAATATCTAAGTCTACTAAAGGTGGTAGAGCGTTTTCTTATTTAGCTCCCAAACTTTGGAATAGTCTTCCTGATAGTGTTCGGGGCGCAGACACACTTTCCCAGTTTAGATGTAGATTAAAAACTCATCTCTTTAGTCAGGCGTACACATAATACATCCCATAATATCATGCACTAGTACATCAGACCAGCACATTTTTATGAACAGCAGATATGTTAATCCCTTTTCACTGCTTCTCTCTTTGTACCTATCCCGAGGCATCCAGACACTGTACCAGCTCCCAACGTCCTCTGTGGGACGAAGCCTTTGGACGTCCACTGAGCCGAGGCTGACTCTAAGAATCCTGAGACATCTCCAGTTAGACTCTGTGGCACTCAGGAGATCAGAAGTCCTTGAACCTCACACCAATACAACATTTAACTGACTGTATATTACAATCACACCCCCAGTGTCACCCATATGAGGATGGGTTCCCCCTTGAGTCCGGTTCCTCTCAAGGTTTCTTCCTTTACCAATTTAAGGGAGTTTTTCCTTGCCACTGCTGCCTGAGTCACCTCAGACTTGCTCATAGGGGAATAAATACATACACACTGTGAACTATATACATCTAATAATAATCTAGAATTTTTATTCTGTTAATTCTTATTTCTTTTATTATTCGTTAATTCCTTTATCATTAATTATGTTTACCTTCTGCTCTGTGTTTATGTTCTGTAAAGCTGCTTTGAGACAATGTCTATTGTAAAAAGCGCTATACAAATAAACTTGAATTGAATTGAATTGAATTGAATTGTTTCAATGGCAAACAATTTTGCCCTTCACCTGTTCAGCAAGATTAAGGGAGCCAACAAGGCCACCAATATCTTCTACTCTCCTCTCAGCATCTCTTCTGCACTGGCCATGGTGTCTCTAGGAGCTGCAGGAAACACAGCAACTCAGATGTCTGAGGTCAGAAAAGAAACAATAATAATAATTATCACTAACATAATTATTATATTAACATATATGAGACAATAAATGTCAGTAATAAGGGTGTAAACAAAAATAAGATCATGACTGGTTAGAAAAAAAAAGACAAAAATAAAAAACCCTGGGGAAAATGTGTTTTAAAGACGGTGTGTGTAGTGATATAAATGTAAAGCTAAAGATTGAAGTGGCTAAAAGTTTTTTCAGGGACATAGCACAGTTCCAATCGTTATATGGTTGGATAGCAGGAACAGTTGGCAGTCACAGAAGAAAAAGAGAGAAGGTTTGGATGAGGAAGAGTTAAGTAGAAGTAGAACAAGTAGAACAAGAGACAAGTAGAACAGAGTAAGACTGTTGATGGTTATTGTGGGTATTGTAGTCTAATATTCTTGTATATTGATTTAAACTACCTGTACATTCCCACCTATGACATTTGCAGCATCCTACCTGTATTTTTTGGATGATTTATACTATTCAGCCAGTAAAGGTTGCTGGAATTCTGGACAAAAAAGTCAACAAACAAAATGTAATTTTAAATGAAATGAGGCTGCGCTGCAGGGGGGCACGGTGGCTTAGTGGTTAGCACGTTTGCCTCACACCTCCAGGGTTGGGGGTTCGATTCCCGCCTCCGCCTTGTGTGTGTGGAGTTTGCATGTTCTCCCCGTGCCTCGGGGGTTTCCTACTGGTACTCCGGTTTCCTTCCCCGGTCCAAAGACATGCATGGTAGATTGATTGGCATCTCTGGAAAATTGTCCGTAGTGTGTGTGTCTGAGTGAATGAGAGTGTGTGTGCCCTGTGATGGGTTGGCACTCCGTTCAGGGTGTATCCTGCCTTGATGCCCGATGACGCCTGAGATAGACACAGGCTCCCCGTGACCCGAGAAGTTCGGATAAGGGGTAGAAAATGAGAGAAAGAAGGAGGGGCTGCGCTGCAGATTTACATGCATTTTGTACAGTATCACAGCAGTATGTAATTTACATTATAGAATTTGGCAGTCATTTTGCAGGTTTCCAACTATAATTTGTCCTGTAACGCTTTTTTTTGTATTATTTTTCCCCAACATATCTGATTTAACTACTCCTTTAATAAACAGCCTTTCCTCTACTGGGAATGTGATAAAGCATGTTCAGAACAGGAGATACTCCAGGAACCTGTGCTTTGAAGGCATACCCATTTCATTATCAATATTATTTATTTTAACATTCTTTAGAATTGCGACTCTATTTAGTTGCTTCTTCAGCCCTGCTCCCTTTTGATTTCACAGGATTTAGTTTGTCGACTGTGATTTAAAAAGAAGTAACATAACAGGACGCATGGTGAAAATTGACATTTTCTCTTGAGACAGGTGGAAACTCTCTGCAGAAAACTGTGAGAGAGCGAGGAATGGAAATGCCCAGGCAAATAAAAAGCAAGACTCCTCACACAGAAGTAAATCAGTTTGTTCTTTGGCAAAGCCACCGTTTGTCAGTTTGTTCTTTGGCAAAGCTACTCAGAATGTGCCACCTTCACAGCTCGTAGTAACATATCGAAAGTGTGGTTCACTGTAACATATCGAAAGTGTGGTTCAACTGTTGTAATATGTTCTCAAGGGTTATTGATAGTCATGCAATTTTTGTTAATTACTCAGAGCTCTTTCTGTCACAAGAACAGTATATAGTATGGTAATTGATGGATGTTATTTTACCAGACACTGCAATGCATTGCTTCTTAAGAAAAATGCTTTTTTATGCTTGTGTAGGCAAAGCCACTTGCACAATGTTTAGATCATCATGAACCATTTGTTACTCCACCCTATGTACTTTGTTTTCCTGCAAGCATTTGTATGTCTTTGTCGGTGGTGGGCTGGGTGTCTTTTGCTTCCTTTTCTTCCGCAGACCTGCCCTCTGTTACATCACATCAAAACTAAAAGATGGCAGCCATACGATCTCCTGTTATGCCATGCTCCGCCCACTAACTCAGAAGTTCCAGTTATGGCCCGATATGATGAACACTGTGCAGGTGCAAGTGTCTGTACCATGGTTCAAACTGGAGCAAACCTATGACTGAAGAAGCTCCTCATCATCATGGGCATGGTAGATGCCTTTGACCCGAGCAAGTGTGATTTTTCACGCATGTCTCCTTGCAGTGATCTGGTGCTCTCCAAGGTGGTGCGTAAGTCATTTGTAGGTGTGACTGAGGAAGGCACCGAAGCAGCTGCAGCTACTGCAGTCAGCATGATTACATTTTGTGCAATACTTATATCAGAGCGCTTTGTGGCTGACCATCCCTTCCTCTTTTTCATTCAACACAAACCAACCCGAAGCATTCTCTTCTGTGGCCGCTACAGCTCACCTTAAATTGCTAACTTGCAGATAGCCAGATTGGTTACACTAAATTTTTCCTGTGGGTGAATATAAAGATGACTGTTACAGTTTTTGGACTTTGCTTGTTTTTTTTAAATTTCAGTTAATAATATTAAAAGGAGGATCAAATGTCCCTACTGACTGTTACTAAGACATTTATACTGTTTTCCAATCAAATAATTGTATTAGTGCGTGTGAATTTTGGAGTAAGTAATAAATGTTCAATGTTTAACAGTGTATCATTGGTATTTTCTTATTTACTGTAAAATATAAGATATGATGCACTATATGACTAAAAGTCACCAGACCATCACACCACATTCATATGTACTTTTCTGTAATCCCATTTGAGATTAAGTCCCATTTGCTCTAATAATAACCTCCATACTTCTAGAAAGCCTTTCCAGGAAGGTCAGGTGTCCACATAATTTTGGCCATATAGAATATTATTATTTTATAGGGAACACTGTACTAATACTGGATAGAACCAGTTTGAGATGACATTTGTGTTGTGACATAGTGCATTATCATGCTAAAAGTTAGGGTATTATGGTACAAGATTGTTGCCCTGAAGGGGTGCACATAGTCAGAGATTAATTTTCCTAGTCTTCCACTGTACATTTTTGGTGAGCATGTGTTGACTCATGCTCAGCTTTCTGTTCTTGGCTGACAAAAGTGGAACCTGACATGGTCTTCTGCTCTTGTAGTCCATCTGCCTCTAGATTTGATGTGTTGTTCATTTGGACATACTTTTTTGTTCGTCATAATTGTACAGTGTGGATACTGAGTTACTGTAGCCTTTCTGTCAGCTTAAACCAGTGTGGACAATCTCTGTCAACGTCTCTCATCAACAAGGAGTTTCTGTCTACAGACCTGCTCACTGGGTGTATTTTTCTCTTCATTTCACCATTCTGAGTAAACTCTAGAGACAGCAGTTATGGTATAGTCAGATCCCCATTAAGACCTCACTGGGCCCAAGGGCTATGAGTTACTGCAGGACCCACCACCATCACCTACTGATATTTAGAATAACAGTTGCCAATTCAGTTAAAATATACAATAAAGAAAATGGCTGACTTTAAAAAATTTACTGTATTTTTCATTGCATGAAATCTTTCTTATTTAATACGAAAGTTATTCAGTCAAGGACAGTGAGTGATTTTCCTTGTAATGTTTGTTTAACATTATTGACACAGGGCAACAGCAGCTTTATTAGGCTACATTGACTTTAAAACCTCAAGATCTCAAAGGTCTTGTGATCTTTAAAAGCTATAAACGCTATAGCTTTGCAGTCTAGTCATTCATTCATTTAGGTGTGACTTTGTGTTGTATCTATAGTTACAATATAGTAAAATATCTTCTCTCTCATTATGGATTTGACCTGGCTTAGACCCAGTTAGAATAGTCTGTTATAGTGTTTCACAGACAAACTACATTTATGTAGGTTTAAATACTTTATAAATGTTGGCAATATACTAAATTACATGTTCCCAACTCTGGTCCTGTAATACCTGCTGCTCTGCATATTTTAGTGTTTTTCCTGACACGTCTGATTTAACTAATCATATAATTAACAACACTTTCTCTTTTAAAGTGGGTGTGATGAAGCAGGTAAAATACTAAAATGTGCAGGACAGGAGGTACTCCAGAAACCTGTGCTACAAAGGCATGCCCATTTAATCAGCATTATTTCTTCTGAATTGAGACTCTTATTTAGTTGCTCCCCCAGCTTGGTCACCTTCTTTTGATTGGTAGTAGTAGTAGTAGTAGTAGTAGTAGTAGTAGTAGTAATAATAATAATAATAATAATAATAATAATAATAATAATAATAATAATAATAACAGTATCATCATATATTCTATTTAACTGCACTATAGAAAATGAGTGAATTCTTCTCATGCAGTGTTGCCCCATGAATGTTTTCTCATGCTGAACAATATGTTTGAATTTTAAAATATTGAACTCAAATGCCCATTAAAGATAAGATCAAGAACTTGCTGGCACAAGGAGCACTTGATAATTTGACTAGACTTGTCTTGGTCAATGCCATCTATTTCAAGTGCAACTGGGAGAAGCATTTTATGCTAGAGGAAACAAAGGAGCTTCCTTTCAGGTTAAACAAGGTGGGTACTACATACTGATGAAAATGTGGTCTCTTAACCTTTCCTCTTCTATTTTATGTCCTCTATTGTGCAGTTGTATGCAGTTCTATCTTTTGTCCTCCTCTATACTTGTCCTCTCCTGTTCACTTCCTCTCCTGTGGAAGTAAAAATGCTACAGTTAAAAATCACAGCATGTCAAAACACTGTTGATCTGTCATGCACATTTGTGAATTGTGCTATCCCCTCTCTTTTATTCAGATTAATGCTAAAGAATGTACTTTAACGTGTTTCGTATTTGATTACATGCAGAAAGCAACTAAACCAGTGCCAATGATGAATCAGAAGGCAAGGTTTCCCCTGGAATTTATTCCTGAGATGCAGTGTAAGATTCTTGAAATGCCGTATGTGGGCCAGGAGCTGAGCATGCTAATTATGCTACCTATTGAGATTGAAGATGATAACACTGGCCTTGAGAAGGTAAATACTAAATTGCAATATTTTGTAAATCTATTTAATATCTCTCTCTCTCTCTCTCTCTCTCTCTCTCTCTCTCTCTCTCTCTCTCTTTATATATATATATATATATATATATATATATATATATATATATATATATATATATATATATATATATATATATATATAAAGAGAGAGAGAGAGATATATATATAAATGCCCATTAAAGATAAGATCAAGAACTGGGCATTTATATATATATATATATATATATATATATATATATATATATATATATATATATATATATATATATATATATATATAGCATAATTAGCATGCTCAGCTCCTGGCCCACATACGGCATTTCAAGAATCTTACACTGCATCTCAGGAATAAATGCCTGGGGAAACTTTGCAATCTGATTCATCATTGGCACTGGTTTAGTTGCTTTCTGCATGTAATCAAATACGAAACACATTAAAGTACATTCTTTAGCATTAATCTGAATAAAAGAGAGGGAATAGCACAATTCACAAATGTGCATGACAGATCAACAGTGTTTTGACATGCTGTGATTTTTAACTGTAGCATTTTTACTTCCACAGGAGAGGAAGTGAACAGGAGAGGACAAGTACACAGAGGAGGACAAAAGATAGAACTGCATACAACTGCATAATAGAGGACGTAAAATAGAAGAGGAAAGGTTAAGAGACCACATTTTCATCAGTATGTAGTACCCACCTTGTTTAACCTGAAAGGAAGCTCCTTTGTTTCCTCTAGCATAAAATGCTTCTCCCAGTTGCACTTGAAATAGATGGCATTGACCAAGACAAGTCTAGTCAAATTATCAAGTGCTCCTTGTGCCAGCAAGTTCTTGATCTTATCTTTAATGGGCATTTGAGTTCAATATTTTAAAATTCAAACATATTGTTCAGCATGAGAAAACATTCATGGGGCAACACTGCATGAGAAGAATTCACTCATTTTCTATAGTGCAGTTAAATAGAATATATGATGATACTGTTATTATTATTATTATTATTATTATTATTATTATTATTATTATTATTATTATTATTATTATTATTATTATTATTATTATTACTACTACTACTACTACTAGCAGTAGTGGATTTTCTGACATTTTATGTGCATTTAAAAAGGTTTAAAGTACTAACCTTTTGTTTGTTTCTCCACTCAGTTATTAATTTTGACACGTGAAGGTTAAAAATTTTTTTGTGTTGTTCATTTGGACATACTTTTTTGTTCGGATCCACATTAAGACCTCACTGGGCCCAAGGGCTATGAGTTACTGCAGGACCCACCACCACCACCACCACCACCTACAGATATTTAGAATAACAGTTGCCAATTCAGTTAAAATATACAATAAAGAAAATGGCTGACTTTAAAAAATTTGCTGTATTTTTCATTGTATGAAATCTTTCTTACTTAATACGAAAGTTATTCAGTCAAGGACAGTGAGTGATTTTCCTTGTAATGTTTGTTTAACATTATTGACACAGGGCAACAGCAGCTTTATTAGGCTACATTGACTTTAAAACCTCAAGATCACATGCCCATCCCTTATGTGAATATATAGTTTGTTCAAATGCAAAAAGCAATACACCTGCATCAAGTAAATAAACAAAGTAACCTAAAACTGGTGGGGATAATGATGAAGCTGTGTTTTTATCCACCGTCACGTTCCCGGCCCCGGTTTACTACCAGTTCAACTTCCACTCCATCATCAACTTTAGTAAAATAACCTGGTAACTCATGTTTCCTCTGTTGTTTTTCTTTAATTTTTCACACTTACAGTAAAAACATTTGATATGTAGGTATGACATTTATACCTATCGAAGACTTCCTCATGTGTGATCATTTCCAGATTAGACTAGAAGGAAATAAAGACTGAAGAGGGATGGGTGGATGTGAGCCCCAGGTTTCGGCATCACCTGGCCCTGTTTTTAATGCCGCCCTGGGTACAGTTATACAGTACTGAAACCAGTTCATCTGGCACCGACAATCATACCACGATAAAAATCATTTTTGGATGTTGGATGTGAACATTATCCAAAATTTCAACCCCATATCTAGACAGGTGTTCCTTATACAGTGCTCAGTGAGCGTGTACTTATGTACTATTATCACTTCACCAAACTAAAACATACAAATTCATATCACAGAACCTGATCAAAACTACTGCAAGGCACAGGTTACTTTTTTATTTCCCTATCTGAAGGTAGCTAAAAAAAAGTTTACACACTACATGTAATGCACCATATTTGAATTCATCACAGTTGCATGACTTTTCCAAACACATGACGTCATTTCCTGGTTTGCCTCCAGAGAGGTGGGGCACTGATATATTACATATAATCGTGCGCACACACGCACACACGCACACCCCCTGAGGAACACTGCGTTTGATCAGACACTTGGTTCCTTGACAGTGCAGGAGCAGAAGTAAGTGTTCCAAAATATTCTGAGTATTTTGCAGTCTGAATGTTATCTTACTGTAGTTGTCAGAAGACGGACGATCACACATGCTGTAGTTACTAAGTAAGGGTCAGAACTTAGGTTTAAGTTTCTGTGAACTATTTGAGTAAACTTCACTTTCACGTGTTTTATTAGCTTAAGCACATTAAAGTCGCTATTTTGAATGGAGTCTCAAATACGGAATACATAATATGACTCTTGGTCAGCTTGCTATTTAAAATGATATATTTCTTGTACAGGTTTTGCAAAATGGAGTTAGTTTCAATGGCAAACAACAATTTTGCCCTTCACCTGTTCAAGAAGATCAAGGAAGACAACAAGACCACCAATATCTTCTACTCTCCTCTCAGCATCTCTTCTGCACTGGCCATGGTGTCTCTAGGAGCTGCAGGAAACACAGCAACTCAGATGTCTGAGGTCAGAACAGAAATAATAATCACCGAAAATAACAATCATATTAATATACATAAGGCAATAAATGTCATTAATAAGTAAGTAAACAAGGGTCAAAGAGTAAGACTTGATGGGTATTTTTCTCTAATATTCTTTTATGTATGTTTTTATTTATTTTATTTATACCTGTACATTTCCACCATTCACAATATTTTACAAACAAATATTCCATACATTTATTATCTTTATTGATCTTTATTTTTTTCACCTTAAACAGTTTAACTATGTTTTCTGTCTTGCATAAGAAGTCTGTTTTTTGTTTTTTTTAAGGAGTTACTGTAGGTCTCATTTACATGTGAATTGTTTATGAATCAAACCTGTTGGTTTGCATATGTAGAGATTTGTGACTGTTCAAACATGATAAATCATGGAGACTGAATGCAAGCATTGTTACGTTGCAGCATATTAATCGATTATAAACCATCCACAACTAGACCTACTTTAAAAAAACTTTGTCAGTTTATAGATCTTTGTAGACTTGCATGTTTCCACATTTATTTACTGCTAAGATGACTGTCTTTAGATATACTGTTATCTTGAGATACACTCAGCTGCACAAGCCCATATTACCTAGACTTAATCACATTGTATTCAGCTGTGAGTGGAATTGTTGCAAAATCCTAGTGATCTCAAAGGTCTTGTGATCTTTAAAATGACTACACGCTATAGCTTTGTAGTCTAGTCATTCATTCATTTAGGTGTGACTTTGTGTTGTATCTATAGTTACTCTGTTGCTGTCAGCCCTAAAATATCTTGATTTGACCTGGCTCAGACCCAGTTAGAATAGTCTGTTATAGTGTTTCACAGACAAACTACATTTATGTAGGTTTAAATACTTTATAAATTTTGGCAATATACTAAATTACATGTTCCCAACCCTGGTCCTGTAATACCTGCTGCTCTGCATATTTTAGTGTTTTTCCCGACACGTCTGATTTAACTAATCATATAATTAACAACACTTTCTCTTTTAAAGTGGGTGTGATGAAGCAGGTAAAATACTAAAATGTGCAGGACAGGAGGTACTCCAGAAACCTGTGCTACAAAGGCATGCCCATTTAATCAGCATTATTTCTTCTGAATTGAGACTCTTATTTAGTTGCTCCCCCAGCTTGGTCACCTTCTTTTGATTTGGCTGGATTTAATTTGTTTACTGTAATTATAATGAAGGAACATTTACATTTACAGCCTTTGGCAGATGCCCTTATCCAGAGAGACAGCCTTATACAGCCTTTAGATACCATGAGCTAAAAAACACAAAGTTTTTTTTTTTTTTTTTACACACATACAACAAACGGGAAAAAAGTGCAAGTTCAAGTATTTCATAAAGAAATAGGTCTTCAGCCACCATTTGAAGATTTGAAGCCAGTGTCTCAGCTGTCCACACCCCTAGGGGAAGTTCATTCCAACACCTCAGTGCCAAAACAGAAAAGAGTCTTGTATAACTACCTCTTACCCTGAGAGATAGTGGGACCAGTCAAG
This sequence comes from Tachysurus fulvidraco, assembly GCF_022655615.1. Taxonomy (NCBI): domain Eukaryota; kingdom Metazoa; phylum Chordata; class Actinopteri; order Siluriformes; family Bagridae; genus Tachysurus; species Tachysurus fulvidraco. The sequence goes on from NC_062533.1 coordinate 10,199,747, forward strand.
CAGTGCTGGTAGAACTGAGGGTATTTTTTTATTTTTATTTTTTTTCATTTCCATCATTTAGCAGAATATTGCAGGACCCACTCAAGGTGAGTGTGATGAATATGGTGGAAATTCACCCATATGGTATGTTAAAATGATACATGAATATAACATTTCTCCATTTCTTGACCCTTTGCAGCAGTTTGTAGGAACAAGTGATTGCAGTTATGCAAATTACAAGCAAGACTTTTCACACAGCAGTGAATCAGATTTTTCTTCGGGCCTTGGAAAAGTTTCCCAGAATGTGCCACTGTTACAGCTTGTAGCTATATATTGCAAGTGATTACTCAGAACCCTTTCTGTCACAAGAACAGTGTACAGTATAGTAGTTGATAGATGATATGTTGCAAGCCACTCCTTAGTTGCAATGCATCATAAGTTTGCTTGTTCATACAAGCCCATTTGCGCAATGCTTAGATCATCATGAACCATGGGTAGTGTGTTTGGGAAAGTGTTGCACAAATACTATTAATGCTCAGAAAAACACCAGATGGATGCAGTGAAAAGGTTTTTGCAATTCTAATGACTAATATGTTGCTGTAGGTCTTGTGCTTCAAAAAGTTGCTGTAGGTCTTGTGCTTCAACAAAGCAGGGAAGTCTGCACAACAAACTCAGAAGTTCCAGTTACCAGCGGCTTTACAAAAGGTTATTGGTTGCAAATACTCAGTTGGGTCACTAACATCCATGGGGAAAAGCCACAATTCTGGCAATAACATTGGTGATGGTGGTTCATGGCGTACATATAAGTGCTTATCCTTGGTGGCAGATAACCGGGATCCAGTGCTGCCCTGCTTTCTTCGCATTCGTACTACACAGCTTACATAATAAAAATGTGTCACGCATATGAACAACAGTTTTAACTTGTTTGCTTATTTACTCATGATTTATTGTCACTCCAAAATGGAGAACTCTCAGGATGGTGTTCATCTTCACTTACAAAGATTATGTATTACCAAAGATGGTGATTTGAATTATATCTTCTTCCACAATACCCAGACTCTTCACCACCACTCAGCCAATGATGATATCCATGTCAGCTTCAACAAACTGATGAGTGAACTGAACAAAGCAGGAACTCCATATACCCTCAGCCTGGCCAATAGGCTTTATGGAGAGCAGACCTACCAATTTGTGGAGGTGAGATGTCTGATTACAAAATGACCTATATACACTATGATTTAGATCTTTGCTAATGCAAAATAGTAGCCTTACATAAAAAATAAAAATAAATTCATATGTATGATTAGAATTATTATAGTGAAGATAAAGGAGACAAGTCAATCAGTCAAAGAAGAAATGGCAGAAGTTGAATATATATGTAAATTATGCTACTTATGTAATGCCTTTAACAACTGCCCAGCACTCAATAGCAACTATAGAAAAATAATCAGATTGTCCCATAATTTACATTACTGTTGGCACAAAGCTCAGTTGAATTTATTCTACAGCAATTCAAAACAACAAAATACATGTACATTTCAAATTGCTTTTTTTTTTAAAACAGAAATTTCTGAGTGACACAAAAACACACTACAATGCAGAGCTGGAAAGTGTTGACTTTAAATCTAATTTTGAAGCTTCACGTGTCAAAATTAATAACTGGGTGGAGAAACAAACAAAAGGTTAGTACTTTAAACCTTTTTAAATGCACATAAAATGTCAGAAAAAACACTACTGCTAGTAGTAGTAGTAGTAGTAGTAGTAGTAATAATAATAATAATAATAATAATAATAATAATAATAATAATAATAATAATAATAATAACAGTATCATCATATATTCTATTTAACTGCACTATAGAAAATGAGTGAATTCTTCTCATGCAGTGTTGCCCCATGAATGTTTTCTCATGCTGAACAATATGTTTGAATTTTAAAATATTGAACTCAAATGCCCATTAAAGATAAGATCAAGAACTTGCTGGTACCAGGAGCACTTGATCATTTGACTAGACTTGTCTTGGTCAATGCCATCTATTTCAAGTGCAACTGGGAGATGCAGTTTATGCTAGAGGAAACAAAGGAGCTTCCTTTCAGGTTAAACAAGGTGGGTACTACATACTGATAAAAATGTGGTCTCTTAACCTTTCCTCTTCTATTTTATGTCCTCTATTGTGCAGTTGTATGCAGTTCTATCTTCTGTCCTCCTCTGTGTACTTGTCCTCTCTTGTTCACTTCCTCTCCTGTGGAAGTAAAAATGCTACAGTTAAAAATCACAGCATGTCAAAACACTGTTGATCTGTCATGCACATTTGTGAATTGTGCTTTTCCCTCTCTTTTATTCAGATTAATGCTAAAGAATGTACTTTAATGTGTTTCATATTTGATTAAATGCAGATAGAAACTAAACCAGTGCCAATGATGAATCAGGAGGCATGCTTTCCCCTTGCATTTATTCCTGAGATGCAGTGTAAGATTCTTGAAATGCCGTATGTGGGCCAGGAGCTCAGCATGCTAATTATGCTACCTATTGAGATTGAAGATGATACCACTGGCCTTGAGAAGGTAAATACTAAATTGTAATTCTTTGTAAATCTCTCTCTCTCTCTCTCTCTCTCTCTCTCTCTCTCTCTCTCTCTCTCTCTCTCTCTCTGTATATATATATATATATATATATATATATATATATATATATATATATATATATATATATATATATATATATCTGTAAAATATATAAGTGCCTGTGTGTGTATAAATATACTAGTGTCTGTAAAATATTTTAGCGTCTGTGTGTGTAAATATATTAGTGTCTGTAAAATATTTTAGCATCTGTGTGTGTAAATATATTAGTGGCTGTATAATATATTAGTGTCTGTGTGTGTGTGTAAATATATTAGTGTCTGTATAATATATTAGCGTCTGTGTGTGTGTGTAAATATATTAGTGTCTGTATAATATATTAGTGTCTGTGTGTGTGTAAATATATTTCAGCTAGAGAAACATCTCACCTATGAGAAGTTCATGGAGTGGACACGGCCCGATATGATGAACACTGTGCAGGTGCAAGTGTCTGTACCACGATTCAAACTGGAGCAAGCCTATGACCTGAAGAAGCTCCTCATGAGCATGGGCATGGTAGATGCCTTTGACCCCAGCAAGTGTGATTTTTCACGCATGTCTCCTTGCAGTGATCTGGTGCTCTCCAAGGTGGTGCATAAGTCATTTGTAGACGTGACCGAGGAAGGCACCGAAGCAGCTGCAGCTACTGCAGCCACCATGGTTAATTGTGCAATATTTATATCAGAGCGCTTTGTGGCTGACCATCCCTTCCTCTTTTTCATTCAACACAAACCAACCCGAAGCATTCTCTTCTGTGGCCGCTACAGCTCACCTTAAATTGCTAACTTGCAGATAGCCAGATTGTTTTTTTTAAAATTTCAGTTAATAATATTAAAAGGAGGATCAAATGTCCATACTGACTGTTATTAAGACATTTATACTGTTTTTCAATCAAATAATTGTATTAGTGCGTGTGAATTTTGGAGAAAGTAATAAATGTTCAATGTTTAACAGTGTATCATTGGTATTTTCTTATTTATTGTAAAATATAAGATATGATGCACTATATGACCAAAAGTCACCAGACCATCACACCACATTCATATGTACTTTTCTGTAATCCCATTTGAGTTTAAGTCCCATTTGCTCTAATAATAACCTCCATACTTCTAGAAAGCCTTTCCAGGAAGGTCAGGTGTCCACATAATTTTGGCCATATAGAATATTATTATTTTATAGGGAACACTGTACTAATACTGGATAGAACCAGTTTGAGATGACATTTGTGTTGTGACATAGTGCATTATCATGCTAGAAGTTAGGGTATTATGGTTCAAGATTGTTGCCCTGAAGGGGTGCACATAGTCAGAGATTAATTTTCCTAGTCTTCCACTGTACATTTTTGGTTAGCATGTGTTGACTCTTGCTCAGCTTTCTGTTCTTGGCTGACAAAAGTGGAACCTGACATGGTCTTCTGCTCTTGTAGTCCATCTACCTCTAGATTTGATGTGTTGTGCATTCAGACATACTTTTTTGTTCATCATAATTGTACAGTGTGGATACTGAGTTACTGTAGCCTTTCTGTCAGCTTAAACCAGTGTGGACAATCTCTGTCAACGTCTCTCATCAACAAGGAGTTTCTGTCTACAGACCTGCTCACTGGGTGTTTTTTCTCTTCATTTCACCATTCTGAGTAAACTCTAGAGACAGCAGTTATGGTATAGTCAGATCCCCATTAAGACCTCACTGGGCCCAAGGGCTATGAGTTACTGCAGGACCCACCACCATCACCTACAGATATTTAGAATAACAGTTGCCAATTCAGTTAAAATATACAATAAAGAAAATGGCTGACTTTAAAAAATTTACTGTATTTTTCATTGTATGAAATCTTTCTTATTTAATACGAAAGTTATTCAGTCAAGGACAGTGAGTGATTTTCCTTGTAATGTTTGTTTAACATTATTGACACAGGGCAACAACAGCTTTATTAGGCATTGACTTTAAAACCTCAAGATCACATGCCCATCCCTTATGCGAATATATGGTTTGTTCAAGTGCAACAAAGCAATACACCTGCATCAAGTAAATAAACAAAGTAGCCTAAAATTGGTGGGGATAATGATGAAGCTGTGTTTTTATCCACCGTCACGTTCCCGGCCCGGTTTACTACCAGTTCAACTTCCACTCCATCATCAACTTTAGTAAAATAACCTGGTAACTCATGTTTCCTCTGTTGTTTTTCTTTAATTTTTCACACTTACAGTAAAAAACATTTGATATGTAGGTATGACATTTATACCTATCAAAGACTTCCTCATGTGTGATCATTTTCAGATTAGACTAGAAGGAAATAAAGACTGAAGAGTGATGGGTGGATGTGAGCCCCAGGGTTTCGGCATCACCTGGCCCTGTTGTTAATGCCGCCCTGGGTACAGTTATCAGGGCTGTCAAGTATCACGCATTTTGGTCTTTTCTCACGCTCCCCCGCCACACATTGTATTTCTCACGCAGAAAGCTTTTTGACTATTTATTATATATTTAATAAGCCGCAGAGCCCAAAATCTATCAGTCCGCACCGCATGGAACCGGGCAGAAATCAAGCGCATCTCAGTTCTTAGTCGAGCCTGACACTTATCAGCCAATCAAAAAAAAGAGGCTACACAATAGCCAATCAGAAAATAGCACTATATGGGTGAGATTTAACGCAACAACCAATGAAAAAAAAACATTCATTAGAGAGGGTATTTTCGATGGTCGGTTTGAACAAAACCTCAACAGGAAACAGCTTGTCTCTGGACAACAGCTTGTCCTCAATCATGACACTAAAAATGTCTGGGCTTGAGCAGAACTGTTTTATATCTACCCTCCTCTGTTGTGGAAGTCTCAAACAGTGGTGGTAGGCGGGCTCTGGAATTGTCAGTCTGCTGTAAAGAAAGCTGATTTTATCTCTGCTTTAACTTCCCATTACTCCTTTGATTTCCTTGCGCTAACAGAGACCTGGATATCCCCACAGAACACTGCTACACCAGCTGCTTTATCCTCTGCCTATGCTTTCTCTCACTCACCACGAGAAACAGGCAGGGGTGGTGGTACAGATTTATTGTTGTCAAAGAAATGGTGCTTTACACCTCTCCTTTTCATTTAACCATCTCTTCTTTTGAATTCCATGCCATTTCAGTTACCTCTTCAATCAACCTTGTTATCATTGTTGTCTACCGCCCTCCTGGTCCCCTAGGAGACTTCCTGGAAGAAATGGACTCACTGCTTAGTGCTTTCCCTTTCGATAGCTCCCCCCTGACGGTGCTTGGTGACTTCAACCTCCCCTCTGACAAGCTACATTCTTCTTCCCTCCTGTCTCTTCTCGACTCATTCTCCCTCACACTCAACAGCTACATCCCCGAACACAAAGGAGGCAATGTCCTGGACCTGGTTTTCACCTGTCCTTCTCCAGCTACAGACGTGACTGCTACCCCTCTACATGTCTCTTATCATCACCTGGTATCCTTCACCATCACTCTACCTATCCTACCTAAAACTACCTCTCACCCCTCGCTCTTACCCGCCATTCACTCTGTCTCCCCTGTAGCTTCTGGCACTCTTTCTTCCCTTCCTGATCCTGAGTCTTTTTCCTCACTACCCTTGGACTCAGCCACAGATACTTTCCTCTCATCGCTTTCCTCAACTATGGACTTCCTCTGCCCTATGTTCACTAAACCCAAGAAAACTTCTTGTTCTGCTCCTTGGCTTTCAGATGTGCTGTGCAACAATCGAAGAGAGCTAAGATCTTCAAAGACAAAGTGGAAGAAATCACAACTTGATGCAGATCTTGATTTTTACCGAACACTTCTTGTCAAGTTCTCCTCAGCTGTGACTTCTGCAAAGACGTCCTTCTACAAGGAAAAGCTTCTAGCTTCCTCACATGACCCTCGGAAATTCCACAACATCATCTCTTCTCTGTTCAACCCCCGGCTCCACCTTCTTCATCCTCCCTGACTGTAGAAGACTTTGCTCTACCAGGAGAAGATTGAGGAAATCTGCCGGACCTTCACTTCAGCCCCGACTGCACTTACATCTCAGAGTATGCATTCCCCTACACCTTCGTTGTCACATTTCTCAACTGTGGCAGCAGAAGAGATTTTACAACTCATCCAGTCCTGCAATCCTACCACCTGCCCATTGGATCCGCTCCCTACCACTATGCTCCAGACCATCTCGCAAGACCTTTTGCCCTTCATTTCCACTATCGTCAATAGATCCATAGCATCTGGTCAGGTACCAACTACTCTCAAGAGAGCAAGGGTTATTCCTATCCTAAAGAAACCTGCTCTGGATCCATCAGACATCAGTAACTACAGACCGGTATCACTTCTCTCATTTCTTTAAAAAATTCTTGAACGCATTGTCTATAATCAACTGTCTTTCTATCTCTCACAGAACAACCTCCAAAACCCCAACCAGTCTGGCTTTAAAGCAGCTCACTCTACAGAGACAGCCCTTTTGGATGTCTCTGAGAAACTACATGCTGCTAGATCAGCCAAACTGTCATCCGTCCTTATCCTCCTTGACCTTTCAGCAGCGTTTGATACGGTCAACCACAAGACTCTCTTATCCACCCTCAAGAGTCTTGGGATTTGCAGATCAGCTTGGGAATGGTTTGCTTCCTACCTGGAAGGACGCTCATATCAGGTAACATGGAGGGGAGTGACATCTGCTCCACGCAGACTCTCCACTGGCGTCCCACAGGGCTCTGTACTTGGTCCTCTTCTTTTCTCGCTGTATACTCACTCTCTTGGTGAAGTTATTTCATCACATGGGTTCTCTTACCACTGCTATGCTGATGATACACAACTTATCTTCTCTTTCCCACCCTCAGATGCCACAGCTTCTGACCGGATCTCAGCATGTCTGGCAGAAATTTCATCATGGATGACTGCTCATCAGTTAAAGCTCAATCCTAGCAAAACTGAACTGCTGTTCATCCCAGGTGATACATCCCCAGGTCATGATCTTGCTATATCCTTGCACAACGATCTGATCTCCCCTTCAGCCACAGCTCGCAACCTTGGGGTAATCATGGACAATCAACTGTTCTTTTCCTCTCATATTGCTAATGTGACTCGCTCATGTCGGTTTCTTCTCTACAACATTAGAAGGATTCGGCCATTTTTGTCCACACAGACTGCTGAGGTACTTGTTCAGTCTCTTGTCATTTCTAGACTGGATTACTGCAATGCACTGCTGGCAGGTCTACCTATGAACGCAATCCGTCCTCTGCAAATGATCCAAAATGCAGCTGCCCGGCTTGTTTTCAACCTGCCAAAGTTCCGGTAGCTGCACGCATCCGATTCAAAACACTGATGCTGGCCTACAAAGCCAAAAATGGACCAGCTCCCTCTTACCTCAAAGCCCTCATCATTCCTCGCACTGCACCCCGCAACCTCCAATCTACCAGCACTGCTCAACTGGTTCCACCATCTCTCAGGGTAAGAGTCAAGTATACTACAAGACTCTTCTCTGTTCTGGCACCAAGGTGGTGGAATGAACTTCCCCTTGAGGTCTGGACAGCTGAGTCACTGGCTATTTTCAAGCGGTGATTGAAGACCTACTTATTCAGGAAACACTTCAACTAGCACTTCTTTTCTTATCTTCTGCATTAAAAAAAAAAAAAAAAAAAAAGACACTTTTTCATTGTAACTTTTGAACAAATATTTTAAACTCATGGTATCTTAAGTATGTAACCTAGTGAACCAGCATTAATGTATTTAATGTTAGAGATTTAAGCACTTATGTACGTCGCTCTGGATAAGGGCGTCTGCCAAATGCTGTAAATGTAAATGTAAATATATGGGAGCAACATTACGAATAATAAAGGAGTCCAAAAAGGCAACAAACACTTACAATAACAACACCAGTCGTAATCTCTCTCTCTCTCTCTCTCTCTCTCTCTCTCTCTCTCTCTCTCTCTCTCTCTCACACACACACACACACACACACAAATTAATAAATGGAAATTAAACAAATGCTTTGTATTTGGTTAAATTGCGGTCAGTGATTCTTACTCCCCCATTATTATTATTATTATTATTATTATTATTATTATTATTATTATTATTATTATTATTATTATTATTTTGAACCAACAATCATACCACGATCAAACTCATCAAAATCACATTTTTCCCATTCTGAAGCCTGATGTGAACATTACCCAAAATTTCAACCCCATATCTAGACAGGTGTTCCTTATACAGTGCTCAGTGAGCGTGTACTTATGTACTATTATCACTTCACCAAACTAAAACATACAAATTCATATCACAGAACCTGATCAAAACTACTGCAAGGCACAGGTTACTTTTTTTATTTCCCTATCTGAAGGTAGCTAAAAACAAGTTTACACACTACATGTAATGCACCATGTTGGAATCCATTACAGTTGCATGACTTTTCCAAACACATGACGTCATTTCCTGGTTTGCCTCCAGAGAGGTGGGGCACTGATATATTACTTACAGTCTCACACACACACTCACACTGAGGAACACTGCGTTTGATCAGACACTTGGTTCCTTGACAGTGCAGGAGCAGAAGTAAGTGTTCCAAAATATTCTGAGTATTTTGCAGTCTGAATGTTATCTCTAGTTATCAGAAGACGGCTGTTTGTCAGGACGATCACACATGCTGTAGTTACTAAGTAAGGGTCAGATCTTAGGTTTAAATTTCTGTGAACTATTTGAGTAAACTTCACTTTCACGTGTTTTATTAGCTTAAGAACTTTCTTTTAGTCAGACGCACGTTAAAGTCGCTATTTTGAACGGAGTCTCAAATACGGAAGAGGAACTGGGACGTGAGGCAGAGATCAGGGGGAAAGGGGTTGGTTGACATGGTGCTCGCTGAATATTTGTTACACAGTATGGGGGCTGTTTATAATGATGATAATAATCTATTAAGTGATCAGGGCGGAAATCAATCCTGTTTGTTATTTATTTGATTTTGTTTAACTCTACTGTGCTTTTGTTTTGGCCACCTATTGATATTCATTTCTCTGTTCCTTAATGTTCAGATCTAGACTTTCTGTATATGTATTTATATTAAAAAGCTATCAGTCTTGTCATCCTTTCATTTTGTGTATAATAACATGGGTTTACACTAGAATGAGTGATCACTGATAAATACATAATATGACTCTTGGTCAGCTTGCTATTTAAAATGATATATTTCTTGTACAGGTTTTGCAAAATGCAGTCACTTTCAACGGCAAACAACAATTTTGCCCTTCACCTGTTCCAGAAGATCAAGGAAGACAACAAGACCACCAATATCTTCTACTCTCCTCTCAGCATCTCTTCTGCACTGGCCATGGTGTCTCTAGGAGCTGCAGGAAACACAGCAACTCAGATGTCTGAGGTCAGAACATAAATAATAATAATCACCGAAAATAACAATCATATTAATATACATAAGGCAATAAATGTCATTAATAAGGAAGTAAACAAGGGTCAAAGACTTAATGGGTATTGTGGGTATTTTTTTCTAATATTCTTTTATGTATGTTCTTGTTTATTTGTATAACTACCTGTGCATTTCCACCATTCACAATATTTTACAAACAAATATTCTATACATTTATTATCTTTATTGCTCTTTATTTTTTCACCTTAAACAGTTTAATTATGGTTTCTGTCTTGCATAATGAAGTCTGTTTTTTTTTTTTTTTTTTTAAGGGGTTACTGTAGGTCTCATTTACATGAGAATTGTTTATGAATCAAACCTGTTGGTTTGCATACTTAGAGATTTGTGACTGTTCAAACATGATAAATCCTGGGTAGGACGTACATATAAAAGGCCAATCCTAAAAGAATTCGACTTTATCCTGTTTATACTGAATGAAAGCATTGTTACGTTGCAGCATGTTAATCGATTATAAACCACTAGACCACTTTAAAAAACTTTCAGTTTATAGATCTTTGTAGACTTGCATGTTTCCACATTTATTTACTGCTAAGATGACTGTCTTTAGATATACTGTTATCTTGAGATACACTCAGCTGCACAAGCCAAGATTACCTAGACCTATTCACATTGTATTCAGCTGTGAGTGGAATTGTTGCAAAATCCCAGTGATCTCAAAGGTCTTGTGATCTTTAAAATGACTACACGCTATAGCTTTGCAGTCTAGTCATTCATTCATTTAGGTGTGACTTTGTGTTGTATCTATAGTTACTCTGTTGCTGTCAGCCATAAAATATCTTCTCTCTCATTATGGATTTGACCTGGCTTAGGCCCAGTTAGAACAGTCTGTTACAGTGTTTCACAGACAAACTACATTTATGTAGGTTTAAATACTTTATAAATTTTGGCAATATACTAAATTACATGTTCCCAACCCTGGTCCTGTAATACCTGCTGCTCTGCATATTTTAGTGTTTTTCCCGACACGTCTGATTTAACTAATCATATAATTAACAACACTTTCTCTTTTAAAGTGGGTGTGATGAAGCAGGTAAAATACTAAAATGTGCAGGACAGGAGGTACTCCAGAAACCTGTGCTACAAAGGCATGCCCATTTAATCAGCATTATTTCTTCTGAATTGAGACTCTTATTTAGTTGCTCCCCCAGCTTGGTCACCTTCTTTTGATTTGGCTGGATTCAATTTGTTTACTGTAATTATAATGAAGGAACATTTACAATTAAAGCCTTTGGCAGATGCCCTTATCCAGAGAGACAGCCTTATACAGCCTTTAGATACCGTGAGCATAAAACACTCAGTTTTTTATTTATTTAATTAATTAATTTATTTATTTGAACACACATACAACAAACAGGAGCAAAAGTGCAAGTTCAAGTATTTCATAACCATTTGAAGATTTGAAGCCAGTGATTCAGCTGTCCACACCCCTAGGGGAAGTTCATTCCAACACCTCAGTGCCAAAACAGAAAAGAGTCTTGTATAACTACCTCTTACCCTGAGAGATAGTGGGACCAGTCAAGCAGTGCTGGTAGAACTGAGGGTATTATTTATTTATTTATTTATATTTTCATTTCCATCATTTAGCAGAATACTACCGGACCCACTCAAGGTGAGTGGTGAATATGGTGGAAATTCACCCATATGGTATGTTAACATGATACATGAATATAACATTTTTCCATTTCTCGACCCTTTGCAGCAGTTTGTGGGAACAAGTGATGGCAGTTGTTATGCACATAACAAGCAAGACTGTTCACACAGCAGTGAATCAGATTTTTCTCCGGGCCTTGGAAAAGTTTCCCAGAATGTGCCACTGTTACAGCTTGTAGCTATATATTGCAAGTGATTACTCAGAGCCCTTTCTGTCACACAAACAGTGTACAGTATAGTAGTTGATAGATGATATTTTACAAGCCACTCCTTAGTTGCAATGCATCATAAGTTTGCTTGTTTATACAAGACCATTTGCGCAATGCTTAGATCATCATGAACCATGGGTAGTGTGTTTGGGAAAGTTCAGCACAAATACTATTAATGCACCTGATGCATGCAGTGAAAAGGTTTTTGCAATTCTAATGACTAATATGTTGCTGTAGGTCTTGTGCTTCAACAAAGCAGGGACGTTTGCACAACAAACTCAGAAGTTCCAGTTACCAGCGGCTTTACAAAAGGTTATTGGTTGCAAATACTCAGTTGGTCACTAACATCTATGGGGAAAAGGCATAATTTTGGCAATAACATTGGTGATGGTAGTTCATGGCGTACATATAAGTGCTTCTCCTCGGTGGCGGATAACCGGGATCCAGTGCTGCCCTGCTTTCTTCGCATTCGTACTACACAGCTTACATAATAAAAATGTGTCACGCATATGAACAACAGTTTTAACTTGTTTGCTTATTTACTCATGATTTATTGTCACTCCAAAATGGAGAACTCTCAGGATGGTGTTCATCTTCACTTACAAAGATTATGTATTACCAAAGATGGTAATTTGAATGATATCTTCTTCCAAAATACCCAGACTCTTCACCACCTCACAGCCAATTATGATATGCATGTCCGCTTCAACAAACTGATGAGTGAACTGAACAAAGCAGGAACTCCATATACCCTCAGCCTGGCCAATAGGCTTTATGGAGAGCAGACCTACCAATTTGTGGAGGTGAGAGTCTGAATACAAAATGACCTATATACACTATGATCTAGATCTTTGCTAATGCAAAATAGTAGCCTTATATAAAAAAATAAATAAATTCATATATATCATTAGAATTATTATATTGAAGATAAAGGAGACAAGTCAATCAGTCAAAGAAGAAATGGCAGAAGTTGAATATATATGTAAATTATGCTACTTATGTAATGCCTTTAACAACTGCCCAGCACTCAATAGCAACTATAGAAAAATAATCAGATTGTCCCATAATTTACATTACTGTTGGCACAAAGCTCAGTTGAATTTATTCTACAGCAATTCAAAACAACAAAATACATGTACATTTTAAATAGCTTTTTTTTTAAACAGAAATTTCTGAGTGACACAAAAACACACTACAATGCAGAGCTGGAAAGTGTTGACTTTAAATCTAATTTTGAAGCTTCACGTGTCAAAATTAATAACTGGGTGGAGAAACAAACAAAAGGTTAGTACTTTAAAACAAAGTGTGTGTTTGTGTGTGTGTGTATGTATATATAATATTATATATCTCTTTTGACCTTCAGAAAATCGACTACTACTACTAATAAAAAATAGTAATAAAAAATAATAATCAGTATTATAATATGTTCTATTTAACTGCACTATATGAAAATGTGTTCTTCTCATACAGTGATGCTCCATTAATATTGTGTCTGCTTAACCTTTTTTTTTATGAATTTAAATGCCCATTAAAGATAAGATCAAGAACTTGCTGGCACAAGGAGTACTTGACAATTTGACTAGACTTGTCTTGGTCAATGCCATCTATTTCAAGTGCAACTGGGAGAAGCAGTTTAAGCTACAGGGAACAAAGGAGCTTCCTTTCAGGTTAAACAAGGTGGGTACTACATACTGATAAAAATGTGGTCTCTTAACCTTTCCTCTTCTATTTTATGTCCTCTATTGTGCAGTTGTATGCAGTTCTATCTTTTGTCCTCCTCTGTGTACTTGTCCTCTCCTGTGGAAGTAAAAATGCTACAGTTAAAAATCACAGCATGTCAGAACACTGTTGATCTGTCATGCACATTTGTGAATTGTGTTTTTCCCTCTCTTTTATTCAGATTAATGCTAAAGAATGTACCTTAATGTGTTTCGTATTTGATTACATGCAGAAAGCAACTAAACCAGTGCCAATGATGAATCAGAAGGCAAGGTTTCCCCTGGCATTTATTCCTGAGACGCAGTGTAAGATTCTTGAAATGCCGTATGTGGGCCAGGAGCTCAGCATGCTAATTATGCTACCTATTGAGATTGAAGATGATACCACTGGCCTTGAGTTGGTAAATACTAAATTGTAATTCTTTGTAAATCTACTTAATATATGTATAAAATTAACTTTTATATTATTTGTGTGTATATGCTGTATAAATATATTTCAGCTAGAGAAACGTCTCACCTATGAGAAGTTCATGGAGTGGACACGGCCCGATATGATGGACACTGTGGAGGTGCAAGTGTCTCTACCACGGTTCAAACTGGAGCAAACCTATGACCTGAAGAAGCTCCTCATCAGCATGGGCATGGTAGATGCCTTTGACCCACGCAAGTGTGATTTTTCAGGCATGTCTCCTTGCGATGATTTGGTGCTCTCCAAAGTGGTGCATAAGTCTTTTGTAGATGTAACCGAGGAAGGCACCGAAGCAGCTGCAGCTACTGCAGCCGTCATGATGATGCGTTGTGCCATGCTTCCACCAGAGCGCTTTGTGGCTGACCATCCCTTCCTCTTTTTCATTCAACACAAACCAACCCGAAGCATTCTCTTCTGTGGCCGCTACAGCTCACCTTAAATTGCCTAACTTGCAGATAGGCAGATTGGTTACACTAAAATTTTCCCATGTGTGAACGAGTATTCTCTTCTGTGGCCGCATTAGCTCTCCTTAAAGTGCCTGGTGCTCAGAAGTGCATATTATACATCTATGTTTTCATTTGACATCATGTATACACAAAAATACCAAATACATATCTCTAAAAGTGACTTGGAAATAAACATGTTCTTCAAATTATATGTTAGTGTTTTATATTATGCAATACTGAAATCAATGCTGGTTCAGCATGGTGGCACATTGGCTATTACCACCTCACAGCTTAAGGGCTTTGAGCTTGTTCCTGTCTGTCTCATCTCACTCTTTAAAAACTTGGTCACGCTAAATTGTCTCAATGTGTGAAAAGTATCTGCATAGATTGGCAGTACTGTGGTCCTGACCAGAATAAAGCAGTTACTGAATATGAATGAATGAATGATTTGATGTATTCCTGGAACAGAGGCTGTCTCATCCACTGCCACAAAAATACTTAAAGTTCTGTTTCTGGAGATGACTCAAAAGATTCTTTATGATCCATATGCAGGAGGTTTATTATAGTAATGTATGCACCTCAGGGTTTTGAATTAAGAAAATGAAAAATAAAAAAAAATCCCAATTCCAAGAATGAAAGTGACAAAGGCAGCAACAACAGATCCTGAGTGAGGCTGCCCTCTGGTGGTGTGGTGGTGTTTTGTCCATGGCAGGTAGTGCAGTACCTCTGTTCTTTACTATTATTCTGTCAATAATAGAAGGAATATAATCTATGTGAGTTTTCAGTGAGCACTTAGGCTATAACTGTGGATAAAGTGTAGTACTTTACCTGTTCCCACTTCTAAAATATGTTTTTATCTTGTAATACATGTTTCCTCTAGGCACAGACACGTACACACAGACAGCACACTGTTGAATACAATAGGGTTTGCAGATATGTTCAAGAATGAAACAAGCTAATCAAATCTATTGATTGCTTAGAAAGCACTATATAAATACACAAATGTACCAGATAATTTAATAAAAAAAATAAAGATCAACTAAAAAGAGTTGCAATAAATACATTGTGATCGATCATATCAAAGCCAATATTTTACAGTTATTTCTTTAACTAATGATTACTAATGCAGTAATCTCTGTTAGCATCAGTTATCTTTGTCAATACATTTTGTGTGATGAGTATATTTCTATCTAATGGCCAGGAGATTGAGATGTTTGGTATAGAATGTGGAGTCCACTAGTGAATATTAAATGATGATCTTTATGCTGCATAGGAAAGAACTGAAGAATGTTACAACTTGTGGGGACCATAACAAATAGGACAAACTCATGCTGTTGGACCAAAATCCTTGTGGGGACCAAAGTAGTGCTCCATGCACATACACCCGATACCTGTGTGTTCAGCTGTGTGCTCACTAGCTTCCCTGAAATCTGGAACTGGTATAACACCATAGCTGGAAGAACACACAACACACTTGGATCGGGTGTTTACTTTATTTATTTGTTTATCTTTTACATTTTAATTTTTTTTCTTTTGCACATTAAAAAACAGGCCTGCTTGAACTAGATATTTTTTCAACAGGGTAAATTATAGACATTAATTGTATAATAATAAATACTTGCATAAACTTGATTATGTATTATTTTGTAAAATTAGAAATTATTTATTTTCAAAAAATCTAAGGGTGTCATTGTCAACACACTTGCTTCAAACCTAACCTTAAGCACAGCCCCTTTTTTTGGGTTCAGCTGCTCAGATATTATACCCCCACCTCTTCACCTTCCACATCACTCACACTGATTCACCTACACTCACATACCAGAGTCCTGGCTGGGGTTTGAACCAGCAACCTTTCAAACCAAAGGCAATGCTCACCCGCATGAGCCATAGGTACCCACACTTGAGTTGCTGAGTAACAGCAAATGTATCTTCTGACGCCAACAAACTGTCTTTCTGTGGATGCTCTTTTGCAAATTTACATTTTTTATTATTCATTTCTTATTCTTGAGGCTAATAAATACTGTTTGACCTCTAGTTGTAGCTGGTAATTCTCAGCAATCCTTGCTGCTGTTTCTCACCTAAATGTATTTACTATTATCTTGGACACTCTGCTAATCATCTTTCTGGGCTTACCCTATATGGTGTCAGATTTCTTGACCTCTCTTATCAGAAAGTTTAGCTGATGTGTCAAATAGAGGGGCTTTACATACAAAGTTCCATAATAAATGTAATACTTCATGGATTAAAGAGCGAAGTGTCAGGCAGAATCGATTTATTTTATGCTAGCGTATAATCTCCATAACCTTGATTTTCCACTTGGAAATCTGACAACAGGTGGTGTTCTTCTCACGCGCATCCTGTTTCCTGGAACTGGATGCTCTGCCACTGGAGAACCCCATAGAATAGAGTGATCATGGAAATTGAACATCTAGAGTAAATAATAGCAGATTAAAGACTTGTAGTATGTTCTTTAGGGTCAAATAAATATTTAGCAACTTGTTTTGGAGTGGTGTGTGCCTCTTTTCAAAAGTTATTGAACTGGATGCTCTGCCACTGGAGAACCCCATAGAATAGAGTGATGATGGAAATTGAACATCTAGAGTAAATAATAGCACATAACATCTAGAGTAAATAATAGCACATTAAAGACTTGTAGTATGTTCTTTAGGGTCAAATAAATATTTAGCAACTTGTTTTGGAGTGGTGTGTGCCTCTTTTCAAAAGTTATTGAACTGGATGCTCTGCCACTGGAGAACCCCATAGAATAGAGTGATGATGGAAATTGAACATCTAGAGTAAATAATAGCACATTAAAGACTTGTAGTATGTTCTTTAGGGTCAAATAAATATTTAGCAACTTGTTTTGGAGTGGTGTGTGCCTCTTTTCAAAAGTTATTGAACTGGATGCTCTGCCACTGGAGAACCCCATAGAATAGAGTGATGATGGAAATTGAACATCTAGAGTAAATAATAGCACATTAAAGACTTGTAGTATGTTCTTTAGGGTCAAATAAATATTTAGCAACTTGTTTTGGAGTGGTGTGTGCCTCTTTTCAAAAGTTATTGAACTGGATGCTCTGCCACTGGAGAACCCCATAGAATAGAGTGATGATGGAAATTGAACATCTAGAGTAAATAATAGCACATTAAAGACTTGTAGTATGTTCTTTAGGGTCAAATAAATATTTAGCAACTTGTTTTGGAGTGGTGTGTGCCTCTTTTCAAAAGTTATTGAACTGGATGCTCTGCCACTGGAGAACCCCATAGAATAGAGTGATGATGGAAATTGAACATCTAGAGTAAATAATAGCACATTAAAGACTTGTAGTATGTTCTTTAGGGTCAAATAAATATTTAGCAACTTGTTTTGGATTGGTGTGTGCCTCTTTTCAAAAGTTATTGAACTGGATGCTCTGCCACTGGAGAACCCCATAGAATAGAGTGATGATGGAAATTGAACATCTAGAGTAAATAATAGCACATAACATCTAGAGTAAATAATAGCAGATTAAAGACTTGTAGTATGTTCTTTAGGGTCAAATAAATATTTAGCAACTTGTTTTAGAGTGGTGTGTGCCTCTTTTCAAAAGTTATTGAACTGGATGCTCTGCCACTGGAGAACCCCATAGAATAGAGTGATGATGGAAATTGAACATCTAGAGTAAATAATAGCACATAACATCTAGAGTAAATAATAGCAGATTAAAGACTTGTAGTATGTTCTTTAGGGTCAAATAAACATTTAGCAACTTGTTTTGGAGTGGTGTGTGCCTCTTTTCAAAAGTTATTGAACTGCATGCTCTGCCACTGGAGAACCCCATAGAATAGAGTGATGATGGAAATTGAACATCTAGAGTAAATATTAGCACATTAAAGACTTGTAGTATGTTCTTTAGGGTCAAATAAATATTTAGCAACTTGTTTTGGAGTGGTTTGTGCCTCTTTTCAAAAGTTATTGAACTGCATGCTCTGCCACTGGAGAACCCCATAGAATAGAGTGATGATGGAAATTGAACATCTAGAGTAAATAATAGCACATTAAAGACTTGTAGTATGTTCTTTAGGGTCAAATAAATATTTAGCAACTTGTTTTGGAGTGGTGTGTGCCTCTTTTCAAAAGTTATTGAACTGGATGCTCTGCCACTGGAGAACCCCATAGAATAGAGTGATGATGGAAATTGAACATCTAGAGTAAATAATAGCACATTAAAGACTTGTAGTATGTTCTTTAGGGTCAAATAAATATTTAGCAACTTGTTTTGGAGTGGTGTGTGCCTCTTTTCAAAAGTTATTGAACTGGATGCTCTGCCAATGGAGAACCCCATAGAATAGAGTGATGATGGAAATTGAACATCTAGAGTAAATAATAGCACATAACATCTAGAGTAAATAATAGCAGATTAAAGACTTGTAGTATGTTCTTTAGCGTCAAATAAACATTTAGCAACTTGTTTTGGAGTGGTGTGTGCCTCTTTTCAAAAGTTATTGAACTGCATGCTCTGCCACTGGAGAACCCCATAGAATAGAGTGATCATGGAAATTGAACATCTAGAGTAAATATTAGCACATTAAAGACTTGTAGTATGTTCTTTAGGGTCAAATAAATATTTAGCAACTTGTTTTGGAGTGGTTTGTGCCTCTTTTCAAAAGTTATTGAACTGGATGCTCTGCCACTGGAGAACCCCATAGAATAGAGTGATCATGGAAATTGAACATCTAGAGTAAATAATAGCACATAACATCTAGAGTAAATAATAGCACATTAAAGACTTGTAGTATGTTCTTTAGGGTCAAATAAATATTTAGCAACTTGTTTTGGAGTGGTGTGTGCCTCTTTTCAAAAGTTATTGAACTGGATGCTCTGCCACTGGAGAACCCCATAGAATAGAGTGATGATGGAAATTGAACATCTAGAGTAAATAATAGCACATTAAAGACTTGTAGTATGTTCTTTAGGGTCAAATAAATATTTAGCAACTTGTTTTGGAGTGGTGTGTGCCTCTTTTCAAAAGTTATTGAACTGGATGCTCTGCCACTGGAGAACCCCATAGAATAGAGTGATGATGGAAATTGAACATCTAGAGTAAATAATAGCACATTAAAGACTTGTAGTATGTTCTTTAGGGTCAAATAAATATTTAGCAACTTGTTTTGGAGTGGTGTGTGCCTCTTTTCAAAAGTTATTGAACTGGATGCTCTGCCACTGGAGAACCCCATAGAATAGAGTGATGATGGAAATTGAACATCTAGAGTAAATAATAGCACATTAAAGACTTGTAGTATGTTCTTTAGGGTCAAATAAATATTTAGCAACTTGTTTTGGAGTGGTGTGTGCCTCTTTTCAAAAGTTATTGAACTGGATGCTCTGCCACTGGAGAACCCCATAGAATAGAGTGATGATGGAAATTGAACATCTAGAGTAAATAATAGCACATAACATCTAGAGTAAATAATAGCACATTAAAGACTTGTAGTATGTTCTTTAGGGTCAAATAAATATTTAGCAACTTGTTTTGGAGTGGTGTGTGCCTCTTTTCAAAAGTTATTGAACTGGATGCTCTGCCACTGGAGAACCCCATAGAATAGAGTGATGATGGAAATTGAACATCTAGAGTAAATAATAGCACATTAAAGACTTGTAGTATGTTCTTTAGGGTCAAATAAATATTTAGCAACTTGTTTTGGAGTGGTGTGTGCCTCTTTTCAAAAGTTATTGAACTGGATGCTCTGCCACTGGAGAACCCCATAGAATAGAGTGATGATGGAAATTGAACATCTAGAGTAAATAATAGCACATTAAAGACTTGTAGTATGTTCTTTAGGGTCAAATAAATATTTAGCAACTTGTTTTGGAGTGGTGTGTGCCTCTTTTCAAAAGTTATTGAACTGGATGCTCTGCCACTGGAGAACCCCATAGAATAGAGTGATGATGGAAATTGAACATCTAGAGTAAATAATAGCACATTAAAGACTTGTAGTATGTTCTTTAGGGTCAAATAAATATTTAGCAACTTGTTTTGGAGTGGTGTGTGCCTCTTTTCAAAAGTTATTGAACTGGATGCTCTGCCACTGGAGAACCCCATAGAATAGAGTGATGATGGAAATTGAACATCTAGAGTAAATAATAGCACATTAAAGACTTGTAGTAAATTTAGCAACTTGTTTTGGAGTGGTTTGTGCCTCTTTTCAAAAGTTATTGAACTGGTTGCTCTGCCACTGGAGAACCCCATAGAATAGAGTGATGATGGAAATCGAACATCTAGAGTAAATAATAGCACATTAAAGACTTGTAGTATGTTCTTTAGGGTCAAATAAATATTTAGCAACTTGTTTTGGAGTGGTGTGTGCCTCTTTTAAAAGTTATTGAACTGGATGCTCTGCCACTGGAGAACCCCATAGAATAGAGTGATGATGGAAATTGAACATCTAGAGTAAATAATAGCACATTAAAGACTTGTAGTATGTTCTTTAGGGGCAAATACATATTTAGCAACTTGTTTTGGAGTGGTGTGTGCCTCTTTTCAAAAGTTATTGAACTGGATGCTCTGCCACTGGAGAACCCCATAGAATAGAGTGATGATGGAAATTGAACATCTAGAGTAAATAATAGCACATTAAAGACTTGTAGTATGTTCTTTAGGGTCAAATAAATATTTAGCAACTTGTTTTGGAGTGGTGTGTGCCTCTTTTCAAAAGTTATTGAACTGGATGCTCTGCCACTGGAGAACCCCATAGAATAGAGTGATGATGGAAATTGAACATCTAGAGTAAATAATAGCACATTAAAGACTTGTAGTATGTTCTTTAGGGTCAAATAAATATTTAGCAACTTGTTTTGGAGTGGTGTGTGCCTCTTTTCAAAAGTTATTGAACTGGATGCTCTGCCACTGGAGAACCCCATAGAATAGAGTGATGATGGAAATTGAACATCTAGAGTAAATAATAGCACATTAAAGACTTGTAGTATGTTCTTTAGGGTCAAATAAATATTTAGCAACTTGTTTTGGAGTGGTGTGTGCCTCTTTTCAAAAGTTATTGAACTGGATGCTCTGCCACTGGAGAACCCCATAGAATAGAGTGATGATGGAAATTGAACATCTAGAGTAAATAATAGCACATAACATCTAGAGTAAATAATAGCACATTAAAGACTTGTAGTATGTTCTTTAGGGTCAAATAAATATTTAGCAACTTGTTTTGGAGTGGTGTGTGCCTCTTTTCAAAAGTTATTGAACTGGATGCTCTGCCACTGGAGAACCCCATAGAATAGAGTGATGATGGAAATTGAACATCTAGAGTAAATAATAGCACATTAAAGACTTGTAGTATGTTCTTTAGGGTCAAATAAATATTTAGCAACTTGTTTTGGAGTGGTGTGTGCCTCTTTTCAAAAGTTATTGAACTGGATGCTCTGCCACTGGAGAACCCCATAGAATAGAGTGATGATGGAAATTGAACATCTAGAGTAAATAATAGCACATAACATCTAGAGTAAATAATAGCACATTAAAGACTTGTAGTATGTTCTTTAGGGTCAAATAAATATTTAGCAACTTGTTTTGGAGTGGTGTGTGCCTCTTTTCAAAAGTTATTGAACTGGATGCTCTGCCACTGGAGAACCCCATAGAATAGAGTGATGATGGAAATTGAACATCTAGAGTAAATAATAGCACAACATCTAGAGTAAATAATAGCACATTAAAGACTTGTAGTATGTTCTTTAGGGTCAAATAAATATTTAGCAACTTGTTTTGGAGTGGTGTGTGCCTCTTTTCAAAAGTTATTGAACTGGATGCTCTGCCACTGGAGAACCCCATAGAATAGAGTGATGATGGAAATTGAACATCTAGAGTAAATAATAGCACATTAAAGACTTGTAGTATGTTCTTTAGGGTCAAATAAATATTTAGCAACTTGTTTTGGAGTGGTGTGTGCCTCTTTTCAAAAGTTATTGAACTGGATGCTCTGCCACTGGAGAACCCCATAGAATAGAGTGATGATGGAAATTGAACATCTAGAGTAAATAATAGCACATTAAAGACTTGTAGTATGTTCTTTAGGGTCAAATAAATATTTAGCAACTTGTTTTGGAGTGGTGTGTGCCTCTTTTCAAAAGTTATTGAACTGGATGCTCTGCCACTGGAGAACCCCATAGAATAGAGTGATGATGGAAATTGAACATCTAGAGTAAATAATAGCACATTAAAGACTTGTAGTATGTTCTTTAGGGTCAAATAAATATTTAGCAACTTGTTTTGGAGTGGTGTGTGCCTCTTTTCAAAAGTTATTGAACTGGATGCTCTGCCACTGGAGAACCCCATAGAATAGAGTGATGATGGAAATTGAACATCTAGAGTAAATAATAGCACATTAAAGACTTGTAGTATGTTCTTTAGGGTCAAATAAATATTTAGCAACTTGTTTTGGAGTGGTGTGTGCCTCTTTTCAAAAGTTATTGAACTGGATGCTCTGCCACTGGAGAACCCCATAGAATAGAGTGATGATGGAAATTGAACATCTAGAGTAAATAATAGCACATTAAAGACTTGTAGTATGTTCTTTAGGGTCAAATAAATATTTAGCAACTTGTTTTGGAGTGGTGTGTGCCTCTTTTCAAAAGTTATTGAACTGGATGCTCTGCCACTGGAGAACCCCATAGAATAGAGTGATGATGGAAATTGAACATCTAGAGTAAATAATAGCACATAACATCTAGAGTAAATAATAGCACATTAAAGACTTGTAGTATGTTCTTTAGGGTCAAATAAATATTTAGCAACTTGTTTTGGAGTGGTGTGTGCCTCTTTTCAAAAGTTATTGAACTGGATGCTCTGCCACTGGAGAACCCCATAGAATAGAGTGATGATGGAAATTGAACATCTAGAGTAAATATAGCACATTAAAGACTTGTAGTATGTTCTTTAGGGTCAAATAAATATTTAGCAACTTGTTTTGGAGTGGTGTGTGCCTCTTTTCAAAAGTTATTGAACTGGATGCTCTGCCACTGGAGAACCCCATAGAATAGAGTGATGATGGAAATTGAACATCTAGAGTAAATAATAGCACATTAAAGACTTGTAGTATGTTCTTTAGGGTCAAATAAATATTTAGCAACTTGTTTCCCCATAGAATAGAGTGATGATGGAAATTGAACATCTAGAGTAAATAATAGCACATTAAAGACTTGTAGTATGTTCTTTAGGGTCAAATAAATATTTAGCAACTTGTTTTGGAGTGGTGTGTGCCTCTTTTCAAAAGTTATTGAACTGGATGCTCTGCCAATGGAGAACCCCATAGAATAGAGTGATGATGGAAATTGAACATCTAGAGTAAATAATAGCACATTAAAGACTTGTAGTATGTTCTTTAGGGTCAAATAAATATTTAGCAACTTGTTTTGGAGTGGTGTGTGCCTCTTTTCAAAAGTTATTGAACTGGATGCTCTGCCAATGGAGAACCCCATAGAATAGAGTGATGATGGAAATTGAACATCTAGAGTAAATAATAGCACATTAAAGACTTGTAGTATGTTCTTTAGGGTCAAATAAATATTTAGCAACTTGTTTTGGAGTGGTGTGTGCCTCTTTTCAAAAGTTATTGAACTGGATGCTCTGCCACTGGAGAACCCCATAGAATAGAGTGATGATGGAAATTGAACATCTAGAGTAAATTATAGCACATTAAAGACTTGTAGTATGTTCTTTAGGGTCAAATAAATATTTAGCAACTTGTTTTGGAGTGGTTTGTGCCTCTTTTCAAAAGTTATTGAACTGGATGCTCTGCCACTGGAGAACCCCATAGAATAGAGTGATGATGGAAATTGAACATCTAGAGTAAATAATAGCACATTAAAGACTTGTAGTATGTTCTTTAGGGTCAAATAAATATTTAGCAACTTGTTTTGGAGTGGTGTGTGCCTCTTTTCAAAAGTTATTGAACTGGATGCTCTGCCACTGGAGAACCCCATAGAATAGAGTGATGATGGAAATTGAACATCTAGAGTAAATAATAGCACATTAAAGACTTGTAGTATGTTCTTTAGGGTCAAATAAATATTTAGCAACTTGTTTTGGAGTGGTGTGTGCCTCTTTTCAAAAGTTATTGAACTGGAAGCTCTGCCAATGGAGAACCCCATAGAATAGAGTGATGATGGAAATTGAACATCTAGAGTAAATAATAGCACATTAAAGACTTGTAGTATGTTCTTTAGGGTCAAATAAATATTTAGCAACTTGTTTTGGAGTGGTGTGTGCCTCTTTTCAAAAGTTATTGAACTGGATGCTCTGCCAATGGAGAACCCCATAGAATAGAGTGATGATGGAAATTGAACATCTAGAGTAAATAATAGCACATTAAAGACTTGTAGTATGTTCTTTAGGGTCAAATAAATATTTAGCAACTTGTTTTGGAGTGGTGTGTGCCTCTTTTCAAAAGTTATTGAACTGGATGCTC
The DNA here is from genome assembly GCF_022655615.1 of Tachysurus fulvidraco. Taxonomy (NCBI): domain Eukaryota; kingdom Metazoa; phylum Chordata; class Actinopteri; order Siluriformes; family Bagridae; genus Tachysurus; species Tachysurus fulvidraco. The sequence continues at coordinate 10,224,708 of NC_062533.1, forward strand.
TGCCACTGGAGAACCCCATAGAATAGAGTGATGATGGAAATTGAACATCTAGAGTAAATAATAGCACATTAAAGACTTGTAGTATGTTCTTTAGGGTCAAATAAATATTTAGCAACTTGTTTTGGAGTGGTGTGTGCCTCTTTTCAAAAGTTATTGAACTGGATGCTCTGCCACTGGAGAACCCCATAGAATAGAGTGATGATGGAAATTGAACATCTAGAGTAAATAATAGCACATTAAAGACTTGTAGTATGTTCTTTAGGGTCAAATAAATATTTAGCAACTTGTTTTGGAGTGGTGTGTGCCTCTTTTCAAAAGTTATTGAACTGGATGCTCTGCCACTGGAGAACCCCATAGAATAGAGTGATGATGGAAATTGAACATCTAGAGTAAATAATAGCACATAACATCTAGAGTAAATAATAGCACATTAAAGACTTGTAGTATGTTCTTTAGGGTCAAATAAATATTTAGCAACTTGTTTTGGAGTGGTGTGTGCCTCTTTTCAAAAGTTATTGAACTGGATGCTCTGCCACTGGAGAACCCCATAGAATAGAGTGATGATGGAAATTGAACATCTAGAGTAAATAATAGCACATTAAAGACTTGTAGTATGTTCTTTAGGGTCAAATAAATATTTAGCAACTTGTTTTGGAGTTGCTCTGCCACTGGAGAACCCCATAGAATAGAGTGATGATGGAAATTGAACATCTAGAGTAAATAATAGCACATTAAAGACTTGTAGTATGTTCTTTAGGGTCAAATAAATATTTAGCAACTTGTTTTGGAGTGGTGTGTGCCTCTTTTCAAAAGTTATTGAACTGGATGCTCTGCCACTGGAGAACCCCATAGAATAGAGTGATGATGGAAATTGAACATCTAGAGTAAATAATAGCACATTAAAGACTTGTAGTATGTTCTTTAGGGTCAAATAAATATTTAGCAACTTGTTTTGGAGTGGTGTGTGCCTCTTTTCAAAAGTTATTGAACTGGATGCTCTGCCACTGGAGAACCCCATAGAATAGAGTGATGATGGAAATTGAACATCTAGAGTAAATAATAGCACATTAAAGACTTGTAGTATGTTCTTTAGGGTCAAATAAATATTTAGCAACTTGTTTTGGAGTGGTGTGTGCCTCTTTTCAAAAGATATTGAACTGGATGCTCTGCCACTGGAGAACCCCATAGAATAGAGTGATGATGGAAATTGAACATCTAGAGTAAATAATAGCACATTAAAGACTTGTAGTATGTTCTTTAGGGTCAAATAAATATTTAGCAACTTGTTTTGGAGTGGTGTGTGCCTCTTTTCAAAAGTTATTGAACTGGATGCTCTGCCACTGGAGAACCCCATAGAATAGAGTGATGATGGAAATTGAACATCTAGAGTAAATAATAGCACATTAAAGACTTGTAGTATGTTCTTTAGGGTCAAATAAATATTTAGCAACTTGTTTTGGAGTGGTGTGTGCCTCTTTTCAAAAGTTATTGAACTGGATGCTCTGCCACTGGAGAACCCCATAGAATAGAGTGATGATGGAAATTGAACATCTAGAGTAAATAATAGCACATTAAAGACTTGTAGTATGTTCTTTAGGGTCAAATAAATATTTAGCAACTTGTTTTGGAGTGGTGTGTGCCTCTTTTCAATTTAAAAGTTATTGAACTGGATGCTCTGCCACTGGAGAACCCCATAGAATAGAGTGATGATGGAAATTGAACATCTAGAGTAAATATAGCACATTAAAGACTTGTAGTATGTTCTTTAGGGTCAAATAAATATTTAGCAACTTGTTTTGGAGTGGTTTGTGCCTCTTTTCAAAAGTTATTGAACTGGATGCTCTGCCACTGGAGAACCCCATAGAATAGAGTGATGATGGAAATTGAACATCTAGAGTAAGATATAGCACATTAAAGACTTGTAGTATGTTCTTTAGGGTCAAATAAATATTTAGCAACTTGTTTTGGAGTGGTTTGTGCCTCTTTTGAAAGTTATTGAACTGGATGCTCTGCCACTGGAGAACCCCATAGATAGAGTGATGATGGAATTGACATCTAGAGTAAATATAGCACATTAAAGTCTTGGAGTATGTTCGTTTAGGGTGCAAATAAATATTTAGCACTTGTTTTTTGGGAGTGGTTTGATGCCTCTCTTTTCAAAAGTTATTGAACTGGATGCTCTGCCAATGGAGAACCCCATAGAATAGAGTGATGATGGAAATTGAACATCTAGAGTAAATAATAGCACATTAAAGACTTGTAGTATGTTCTTTAGGGTCAAATAAATATTTAGCAACTTGTTTTGGAGTGGTGTGTGCCTCTTTTCAAAAGTTATTGAACTGGATGCTCTGCCAATGGAGAACCCCATAGAATAGAGTGATGATGGAAAGTGAACATCTAGAGTAAATAATAGCACATTAAAGACTTGTAGTATGTTCTTTAGGGTCAAATAAATATTTAGCAACTTGTTTTGGAGTGGTGTGTGCCTCTTTTCAAAAGTTATTGAACTGGATGCTCTGCCAATGGAGAACCCCATAGAATAGAGTGATGATGGAAATTGAACATCTAGAGTAAATAATAGCACATTAAAGACTTGTAGTATGTTCTTTAGGGTCAAATAAATATTTAGCAACTTGTTTTGGAGTGGTGTGTGCCTCTTTTCAAAAGTTATTGAACTGGATGCTCTGCCAATGGAGAACCCCATAGAATAGAGTGATGATGGAAATTGAACATCTAGAGTAAATAATAGCACATTAAAGACTTGTAGTATGTTCTTTAGGGTCAAATAAATATTTAGCAACTTGTTTTGGAGTGGTGTGTGCCTCTTTTCAAAAGTTATTGAACTGGATGCTCTGCCAATGGAGAACCCCATAGAAGAGAGTGATGATGGGACGTGAAGCATCGAGAGTAAAGTGAACTAGCAGGTCGGGGAACTTTACAGGAGACTGTGTATGTAAGTATCTTTAGCTTGGTACTCAGGAATAAGATATTTAGTCTAGACTTGATAGGAGTGCCCGGGATGTGGGCTGCCTCTTTTCAAAAGCTTATGAAGGAGAGCTGGAGTGCTCTGCACTGGCGCACCCCAAGTTCGCGAAGTGAGAGTGATGCGATGGAAATGGACATCTCCGAGTCACAGAAGTCAGCACATATAAAGACTGTAGTAGTATGTTCTATACGAGAAAAGTCAAGGATAAATCAAAGTAGCAAGACTTGTAATTGGAGTAGAGTATAGAGAAAGATGTGCAATCTTTCAAAAGTAATTGACTGGAAACTGACTCTGCCATCTGTGCGAATACATAGTGTATAGAGTGATCTGATGGAAAGTTGAACATGTAGCAGTATTACTACTCATAGCAAGTCCCATAAGTAAATGGGCCTGCCGGTCAGAAGTGTGATTCTTTAACCGAGGTCAAAGAGGTAAAGATTAGCAATCTGTTGTGGAGTGTTTAGTGTGTCTCTTTTGTTCAAAAGCTTATGAACTGATGCTCTGCCACTGGAGAGACCCACAGAATCGAGTGCATGAGAGGAATTAGTGACATCTGAGGGAATCTATGTATGCACATTAATAGACTGTAGTAGGATGTCTCGGTTGGGCTTTCCCTTAGGTCAAAGAAATAGTATGAGCAGTACTGTGTTCTGGTTGTACCGTGTCCGCGGGATGTGCGCTCTTTATCAGGGAGGCCAGTTATTGACTGGAGGTGCTCGCCCTAGCCACTGGAGCCGTTAGACGCCGATATGCATGAGGTAGTGATTTAGTCCAGCTGAATGCATGGCAAACTTGGAATCGTATGATGTCTAAATTTCTTTTCAATAGCACACAGTAAAGACTATGTAGATATGTTACTCGTCGCCCGTTGTCAATTATACTCATATTTCATTTTTAGCTGAGACTGTGCTTTTTAAGTGGTGACAGACACATGCAATTGAGTCGTGCCTCTTGTCCAAATCACAGATATTGATCTGAATGCTCTGCCAATGGAGAACCCCATAGAATAGAGTGATGATGGAAATTGAACATCTAGAGTAAATAATAGCACATTAAAGACTTGTAGTATGTTCTTTAGGGTCAAATAAATATTTAGCAACTTGTTTTGGAGTGGTGTGTGCCTCTTTTCAAAAGTTATTGAACTGGATGCTCTGCCAATGGAGAACCCCATAGAATAGAGTGATGATGGAAATTGAACATCTAGAGTAAATAATAGCACATTAAAGACTTGTAGTATGTTCTTTAGGGTCAAATAAATATTTAGCAACTTGTTTTGGAGTGGTGTGTGCCTCTTTTCAAAAGTTATTGAACTGGATGCTCTGCCAATGGAGAACCCCATAGAATAGAGTGATGATGGAAATTGAACATCTAGAGTAAATAATAGCACATTAAAGACTTGTAGTATGTTCTTTAGGGTCAAATAAATATTTAGCAACTTGTTTTGGAGTGGTGTGTGCCTCTTTTCAAAAGTTATTGAACTGGATGCTCTGCCAATGGAGAACCCCATAGAATAGAGTGATGATGGAAATTGAACATCTAGAGTAAATAATAGCACATTAAAGACTTGTAGTATGTTCTTTAGGGTCAAATAAATATTTAGCAACTTGTTTTGGAGTGGTGTGTGCCTCTTTTCAAAAGTTATTGAACTGGATGCTCTGCCAATGGAGAACCCCATAGAATAGAGTGATGATGGAAATTGAACATCTAGAGTAAATAATAGCACATTAAAGACTTGTAGTATGTTCTTTAGGGTCAAATAAATATTTAGCAACTTGTTTTGGAGTGGTGTGTGCCTCTTTTCAAAAGTTATTGAACTGGATGCTCTGCCAATGGAGAACCCCATAGAATAGAGTGATGATGGAAATTGAACATCTAGAGTAAATAATAGCACATTAAAGACTTGTAGTATGTTCTTTAGGGTCAAATAAATATTTAGCAACTTGTTTTGGAGTGGTGTGTGCCTCTTTTCAAAAGTTATTGAACTGGATGCTCTGCCAATGGAGAACCCCATAGAATAGAGTGATGATGGAAATTGAACATCTAGAGTAAATAATAGCACATTAAAGACTTGTAGTATGTTCTTTAGGGTCAAATAAATATTTAGCAACTTGTTTTGGAGTGGTGTGTGCCTCTTTTCAAAAGTTATTGAACTGGATGCTCTGCCAATGGAGAACCCCATAGAATAGAGTGATGATGGAAATTGAACATCTAGAGTAAATAATAGCACATTAAAGACTTGTAGTATGTTCTTTAGGGTCAAATAAATATTTAGCAACTTGTTTTGGAGTGGTGTGTGCCTCTTTTCAAAAGTTATTGAACTGGATGCTCTGCCAATGGAGAACCCCATAGAATAGAGTGATGATGGAAATTGAACATCTAGAGTAAATAATAGCACATTAAAGACTTGTAGTATGTTCTTTAGGGTCAAATAAATATTTAGCAACTTGTTTTGGAGTGGTGTGTGCCTCTTTTCAAAAGTTATTGAACTGGATGCTCTGCCAATGGAGAACCCCATAGAATAGAGTGATGATGGAAATTGAACATCTAGAGTAAATAATAGCACATTAAAGACTTGTAGTATGTTCTTTAGGGTCAAATAAATATTTAGCAACTTGTTTTGGAGTGGTGTGTGCCTCTTTTCAAAAGTTATTGAACTGGATGCTCTGCCAATGGAGAACCCCATAGAATAGAGTGATGATGGAAATTGAACATCTAGAGTAAATAATAGCACATTAAAGACTTGTAGTATGTTCTTTAGGGTCAAATAAATATTTAGCAACTTGTTTTGGAGTGGTGTGTGCCTCTTTTCAAAAGTTATTGAACTGGATGCTCTGCCAATGGAGAACCCCATAGAATAGAGTGATGATGGAAATTGAACATCTAGAGTAAATAATAGCACATTAAAGACTTGTAGTATGTTCTTTAGGGTCAAATAAATATTTAGCAACTTGTTTTGGAGTGGTGTGTGCCTCTTTTCAAAAGTTATTGAACTGGATGCTCTGCCAATGGAGAACCCCATAGAATAGAGTGATGATGGAAATTGAACATCTAGAGTAAATAATAGCACATTAAAGACTTGTAGTATGTTCTTTAGGGTCAAATAAATATTTAGCAACTTGTTTTGGAGTGGTGTGTGCCTCTTTTCAAAAGTTATTGAACTGGATGCTCTGCCAATGGAGAACCCCATAGAATAGAGTGATGATGGAAATTGAACATCTAGAGTAAATAATAGCACATTAAAGACTTGTAGTATGTTCTTTAGGGTCAAATAAATATTTAGCAACTTGTTTTGGAGTGGTGTGTGCCTCTTTTCAAAAGTTATTGAACTGGATGCTCTGCCAATGGAGAACCCCATAGAATAGAGTGATGATGGAAATTGAACATCTAGAGTAAATAATAGCACATTAAAGACTTGTAGTATGTTCTTTAGGGTCAAATAAATATTTAGCAACTTGTTTTGGAGTGGTGTGTGCCTCTTTTCAAAAGTTATTGAACTGGATGCTCTGCCAATGGAGAACCCCATAGAATAGAGTGATGATGGAAATTGAACATCTAGAGTAAATAATAGCACATTAAAGACTTGTAGTATGTTCTTTAGGGTCAAATAAATATTTAGCAACTTGTTTTGGAGTGGTGTGTGCCTCTTTTCAAAAGTTATTGAACTGGATGCTCTGCCAATGGAGAACCCCATAGAATAGAGTGATGATGGAAATTGAACATCTAGAGTAAATAATAGCACATTAAAGACTTGTAGTATGTTCTTTAGGGTCAAATAAATATTTAGCAACTTGTTTTGGAGTGGTGTGTGCCTCTTTTCAAAAGTTATTGAACTGGATGCTCTGCCAATGGAGAACCCCATAGAATAGAGTGATGATGGAAATTGAACATCTAGAGTAAATAATAGCACATTAAAGACTTGTAGTATGTTCTTTAGGGTCAAATAAATATTTAGCAACTTGTTTTGGAGTGGTGTGTGCCTCTTTTCAAAAGTTATTGAACTGGATGCTCTGCCAATGGAGAACCCCATAGAATAGAGTGATGATGGAAATTGAACATCTAGAGTAAATAATAGCACATTAAAGACTTGTAGTATGTTCTTTAGGGTCAAATAAATATTTAGCAACTTGTTTTGGAGTGGTGTGTGCCTCTTTTCAAAAGTTATTGAACTGGATGCTCTGCCAATGGAGAACCCCATAGAATAGAGTGATGATGGAAATTGAACATCTAGAGTAAATAATAGCACATTAAAGACTTGTAGTATGTTCTTTAGGGTCAAATAAATATTTAGCAACTTGTTTTGGAGTGGTGTGTGCCTCTTTTCAAAAGTTATTGAACTGGATGCTCTGCCAATGGAGAACCCCATAGAATAGAGTGATGATGGAAATTGAACATCTAGAGTAAATAATAGCACATTAAAGACTTGTAGTATGTTCTTTAGGGTCAAATAAATATTTAGCAACTTGTTTTGGAGTGGTGTGTGCCTCTTTTCAAAAGTTATTGAACTGGATGCTCTGCCAATGGAGAACCCCATAGAATAGAGTGATGATGGAAATTGAACATCTAGAGTAAATAATAGCACATTAAAGACTTGTAGTATGTTCTTTAGGGTCAAATAAATATTTAGCAACTTGTTTTGGAGTGGTGTGTGCCTCTTTTCAAAAGTTATTGAACTGGATGCTCTGCCAATGGAGAACCCCATAGAATAGAGTGATGATGGAAATTGAACATCTAGAGTAAATAATAGCACATTAAAGACTTGTAGTATGTTCTTTAGGGTCAAATAAATATTTAGCAACTTGTTTTGGAGTGGTGTGTGCCTCTTTTCAAAAGTTATTGAACTGGATGCTCTGCCAATGGAGAACCCCATAGAATAGAGTGATGATGGAAATTGAACATCTAGAGTAAATAATAGCACATTAAAGACTTGTAGTATGTTCTTTAGGGTCAAATAAATATTTAGCAACTTGTTTTGGAGTGGTGTGTGCCTCTTTTCAAAAGTTATTGAACTGGATGCTCTGCCAATGGAGAACCCCATAGAATAGAGTGATGATGGAAATTGAACATCTAGAGTAAATAATAGCACATTAAAGACTTGTAGTATGTTCTTTAGGGTCAAATAAATATTTAGCAACTTGTTTTGGAGTGGTGTGTGCCTCTTTTCAAAAGTTATTGAACTGGATGCTCTGCCAATGGAGAACCCCATAGAATAGAGTGATGATGGAAATTGAACATCTAGAGTAAATAATAGCACATTAAAGACTTGTAGTATGTTCTTTAGGGTCAAATAAATATTTAGCAACTTGTTTTGGAGTGGTGTGTGCCTCTTTTCAAAAGTTATTGAACTGGATGCTCTGCCAATGGAGAACCCCATAGAATAGAGTGATGATGGAAATTGAACATCTAGAGTAAATAATAGCACATTAAAGACTTGTAGTATGTTCTTTAGGGTCAAATAAATATTTAGCAACTTGTTTTGGAGTGGTGTGTGCCTCTTTTCAAAAGTTATTGAACTGGATGCTCTGCCAATGGAGAACCCCATAGAATAGAGTGATGATGGAAATTGAACATCTAGAGTAAATAATAGCACATTAAAGACTTGTAGTATGTTCTTTAGGGTCAAATAAATATTTAGCAACTTGTTTTGGAGTGGTGTGTGCCTCTTTTCAAAAGTTATTGAACTGGATGCTCTGCCAATGGAGAACCCCATAGAATAGAGTGATGATGGAAATTGAACATCTAGAGTAAATAATAGCACATTAAAGACTTGTAGTATGTTCTTTAGGGTCAAATAAATATTTAGCAACTTGTTTTGGAGTGGTGTGTGCCTCTTTTCAAAAGTTATTGAACTGGATGCTCTGCCAATGGAGAACCCCATAGAATAGAGTGATGATGGAAATTGAACATCTAGAGTAAATAATAGCACATTAAAGACTTGTAGTATGTTCTTTAGGGTCAAATAAATATTTAGCAACTTGTTTTGGAGTGGTGTGTGCCTCTTTTCAAAAGTTATTGAACTGGATGCTCTGCCAATGGAGAACCCCATAGAATAGAGTGATGATGGAAATTGAACATCTAGAGTAAATAATAGCACATTAAAGACTTGTAGTATGTTCTTTAGGGTCAAATAAATATTTAGCAACTTGTTTTGGAGTGGTGTGTGCCTCTTTTCAAAAGTTATTGAACTGGATGCTCTGCCAATGGAGAACCCCATAGAATAGAGTGATGATGGAAATTGAACATCTAGAGTAAATAATAGCACATTAAAGACTTGTAGTATGTTCTTTAGGGTCAAATAAATATTTAGCAACTTGTTTTGGAGTGGTGTGTGCCTCTTTTCAAAAGTTATTGAACTGGATGCTCTGCCAATGGAGAACCCCATAGAATAGAGTGATGATGGAAATTGAACATCTAGAGTAAATAATAGCACATTAAAGACTTGTAGTATGTTCTTTAGGGTCAAATAAATATTTAGCAACTTGTTTTGGAGTGGTGTGTGCCTCTTTTCAAAAGTTATTGAACTGGATGCTCTGCCAATGGAGAACCCCATAGAATAGAGTGATGATGGAAAGTGAACATCTAGAGTAAATAATAGCACATTAAAGACTTGTAGTATGTTCTTTAGGGTCAAATAAATATTTAGCAACTTGTTTTGGAGTGGTGTGTGCCTCTTTTCAAAAGTTATTGAACTGGATGCTCTGCCAATGGAGAACCCCATAGAATAGAGTGATGATGGAAATTGAACATCTAGAGTAAATAATAGCACATTAAAGACTTGTAGTATGTTCTTTAGGGTCAAATAAATATTTAGCAACTTGTTCTGGAGTGGTGTGTGACTCTTTTCAAAAGTTATTGAACTGGATGCTCTGCCAATGGAGAACCCCATAGAATAGAGTGATGATGGAAATTGAACATCTAGAGTAAATAATAGCACATTAAAGACTTGTAGTATGTTCTTTAGGGTCAAATAAATATTTAGCAACTTGTTTTGGAGTGGTGTGTGCCTCTTTTCAAAAGTTATTGAACTGGATGCTCTGCCAATGGAGAACCCCATAGAATAGAGTGATGATGGAAATTGAACATCTAGAGTAAATAATAGCACATTAAAGACTTGTAGTATGTTCTTTAGGGTCAAATAAATATTTAGCAACTTGTTTTGGAGTGGTGTGTGCCTCTTTTCAAAAGTTATTGAACTGGATGCTCTGCCAATGGAGAACCCCATAGAATAGAGTGATGATGGAAATTGAACATCTAGAGTAAATAATAGCACATTAAAGACTTGTAGTATGTTCTTTAGGGTCAAATAAATATTTAGCAACTTGTTTTGGAGTGGTGTGTGCCTCTTTTCAAAAGTTATTGAACTGGATGCTCTGCCAATGGAGAACCCCATAGAATAGAGTGATGATGGAAATTGAACATCTAGAGTAAATAATAGCACATTAAAGACTTGTAGTATGTTCTTTAGGGTCAAATAAATATTTAGCAACTTGTTTTGGAGTGGTGTGTGCCTCTTTTCAAAAGTTATTGAACTGGATGCTCTGCCAATGGAGAACCCCATAGAATAGAGTGATGATGGAAATTGAACATCTAGAGTAAATAATAGCACATTAAAGACTTGTAGTATGTTCTTTAGGGTCAAATAAATATTTAGCAACTTGTTTTGGAGTGGTGTGTGCCTCTTTTCAAAAGTTATTGAACTGGATGCTCTGCCAATGGAGAACCCCATAGAATAGAGTGATGATGGAAATTGAACATCTAGAGTAAATAATAGCACATTAAAGACTTGTAGTATGTTCTTTAGGGTCAAATAAATATTTAGCAACTTGTTTTGGAGTGGTGTGTGCCTCTTTTCAAAAGTTATTGAACTGGATGCTCTGCCAATGGAGAACCCCATAGAATAGAGTGATGATGGAAATTGAACATCTAGAGTAAATAATAGCACATTAAAGACTTGTAGTATGTTCTTTAGGGTCAAATAAATATTTAGCAACTTGTTTTGGAGTGGTGTGTGCCTCTTTTCAAAAGTTATTGAACTGGATGCTCTGCCAATGGAGAACCCCATAGAATAGAGTGATGATGGAAATTGAACATCTAGAGTAAATAATAGCACATTAAAGACTTGTAGTATGTTCTTTAGGGTCAAATAAATATTTAGCAACTTGTTTTGGAGTGGTGTGTGCCTCTTTTCAAAAGTTATTGAACTGGATGCTCTGCCAATGGAGAACCCCATAGAATAGAGTGATGATGGAAATTGAACATCTAGAGTAAATAATAGCACATTAAAGACTTGTAGTATGTTCTTTAGGGTCAAATAAATATTTAGCAACTTGTTTTGGAGTGGTGTGTGCCTCTTTTCAAAAGTTATTGAACTGGATGCTCTGCCAATGGAGAACCCCATAGAATAGAGTGATGATGGAAATTGAACATCTAGAGTAAATAATAGCACATTAAAGACTTGTAGTATGTTCTTTAGGGTCAAATAAATATTTAGCAACTTGTTTTGGAGTGGTGTGTGCCTCTTTTCAAAAGTTATTGAACTGGATGCTCTGCCAATGGAGAACCCCATAGAATAGAGTGATGATGGAAATTGAACATCTAGAGTAAATAATAGCACATTAAAGACTTGTAGTATGTTCTTTAGGGTCAAATAAATATTTAGCAACTTGTTTTGGAGTGGTGTGTGCCTCTTTTCAAAAGTTATTGAACTGGATGCTCTGCCAATGGAGAACCCCATAGAATAGAGTGATGATGGAAATTGAACATCTAGAGTAAATAATAGCACATTAAAGACTTGTAGTATGTTCTTTAGGGTCAAATAAATATTTAGCAACTTGTTTTGGAGTGGTGTGTGCCTCTTTTCAAAAGTTATTGAACTGGATGCTCTGCCAATGGAGAACCCCATAGAATAGAGTGATGATGGAAATTGAACATCTAGAGTAAATAATAGCACATTAAAGACTTGTAGTATGTTCTTTAGGGTCAAATAAATATTTAGCAACTTGTTTTGGAGTGGTGTGTGCCTCTTTTCAAAAGTTATTGAACTGGATGCTCTGCCAATGGAGAACCCCATAGAATAGAGTGATGATGGAAATTGAACATCTAGAGTAAATAATAGCACATTAAAGACTTGTAGTATGTTCTTTAGGGTCAAATAAATATTTAGCAACTTGTTTTGGAGTGGTGTGTGCCTCTTTTCAAAAGTTATTGAACTGGATGCTCTGCCAATGGAGAACCCCATAGAATAGAGTGATGATGGAAATTGAACATCTAGAGTAAATAATAGCACATTAAAGACTTGTAGTATGTTCTTTAGGGTCAAATAAATATTTAGCAACTTGTTTTGGAGTGGTGTGTGCCTCTTTTCAAAAGTTATTGAACTGGATGCTCTGCCAATGGAGAACCCCATAGAATAGAGTGATGATGGAAATTGAACATCTAGAGTAAATAATAGCACATTAAAGACTTGTAGTATGTTCTTTAGGGTCAAATAAATATTTAGCAACTTGTTTTGGAGTGGTGTGTGCCTCTTTTCAAAAGTTATTGAACTGGATGCTCTGCCAATGGAGAACCCCATAGAATAGAGTGATGATGGAAATTGAACATCTAGAGTAAATAATAGCACATTAAAGACTTGTAGTATGTTCTTTAGGGTCAAATAAATATTTAGCAACTTGTTTTGGAGTGGTGTGTGCCTCTTTTCAAAAGTTATTGAACTGGATGCTCTGCCAATGGAGAACCCCATAGAATAGAGTGATGATGGAAATTGAACATCTAGAGTAAATAATAGCACATTAAAGACTTGTAGTATGTTCTTTAGGGTCAAATAAATATTTAGCAACTTGTTTTGGAGTGGTGTGTGCCTCTTTTCAAAAGTTATTGAACTGGATGCTCTGCCAATGGAGAACCCCATAGAATAGAGTGATGATGGAAATTGAACATCTAGAGTAAATAATAGCACATTAAAGACTTGTAGTATGTTCTTTAGGGTCAAATAAATATTTAGCAACTTGTTTTGGAGTGGTGTGTGCCTCTTTTCAAAAGTTATTGAACTGGATGCTCTGCCAATGGAGAACCCCATAGAATAGAGTGATGATGGAAATTGAACATCTAGAGTAAATAATAGCACATTAAAGACTTGTAGTATGTTCTTTAGGGTCAAATAAATATTTAGCAACTTGTTTTGGAGTGGTGTGTGCCTCTTTTCAAAAGTTATTGAACTGGATGCTCTGCCAATGGAGAACCCCATAGAATAGAGTGATGATGGAAATTGAACATCTAGAGTAAATAATAGCACATTAAAGACTTGTAGTATGTTCTTTAGGGTCAAATAAATATTTAGCAACTTGTTTTGGAGTGGTGTGTGCCTCTTTTCAAAAGTTATTGAACTGGATGCTCTGCCAATGGAGAACCCCATAGAATAGAGTGATGATGGAAATTGAACATCTAGAGTAAATAATAGCACATTAAAGACTTGTAGTATGTTCTTTAGGGTCAAATAAATATTTAGCAACTTGTTTTGGAGTGGTGTGTGCCTCTTTTTAAAAGTTATTGAAATGGATGCTCTGCCAATGGAGAACCCCATAGAATAGAGTGATGATGGAAAGTGAACATCTAGAGTAAATAATAGCACATTAAAGACTTGTAGTATGTTCTTTAGGGTCAAATAAATATTTAGCAACTTGTTTTGGAGTGGTGTGTGCCTCTTTTCAAAAGTTATTGAACTGGATGCTCTGCCAATGGAGAACCCCATAGAATAGAGTGATAATGGAAATCGAACATCTAGAGTAAATAATAGCACATTAAAGACTTGTAGTATTTTCTTTAGGGTCAAAGAAATATTTATCAACTTGTTTTGGAGTGGTGTGTGCCTCTTTTCAAAAGTTATTGAACTGGATGCTCTGCCAATGGAGAACCCCATAGAATAGAGTGATGATGGAAAGTGAACATCTAGAGTAAATAATAGCACATTAAAGACTTGTAGGATGTTCTTTAGGGTCAAATAAATATTTAGCAACTTGTTCTGGAGTGGTGTGTGACTCTTTTCAAAAGTTATTGAACTGGATGCTCTGCCACTGGAGAACCCCATAGAATAGAGTGATGATGGAAATTGAACATCTAGAGTAAATAATAGCACATTAAAGACTTGTAGTATGTTCTTTAGGGTCAAATAAATATTTAGCAACTTGTTTTGTAGTGGTGTGTGCCTCTTTTCAAAAGTTATTGAACTGGATGCTCTGCCAATGGAGAACCCCATAGAATAGAGTGATGATGGAAATTGAACATCTAGAGTAAATAATAGCACATTAAAGACTTGTAGTATGTTCTTTAGGGTCAAATAAATATTTAGCAACTTGTTCTGGAGTGGTGTGTGACTCTTTTCAAAAGTTATTGAACTGGATGCTCTGCCAATGGAGAACCCCATAGAATAGAGTGATGATGGAAATTGAACATCTAGAGTAAATAATAGCACATTAAAGACTTGTAGTATGTTCTTTAGGGTCAAATAAATATTTAGCAACTTGTTCTGGAGTGGTGTGTGACTCTTTTCGAAAGTTATTGAACTGGATGCTCTGCCAATGGAGAACCCCATAGAATAGAGTGATGATGGAAATTGAACATCTAGAGTAAATAATAGCACATTAAAGACTTGTAGTATGTTCTTTAGGGTCAAATAAATATTTAGCAACTTGTTTTGGAGTGGTGTGTGCCTCTTTTCAAAAGTTATTGAACTGGATGCTCTGCCAATGGAGAACCCCATAGAATAGAGTGATGATTGAAATTGAACATCTAGAGTAAATAATAGCACATAACATCTAGAGTAAATAATAGCACATTAAAGACTTGTAGTATGTTCTTTAGGGTCAAATAAATATTTAGCAACTTGTTTTGGAGTGGTGTGTGCCTCTTTTCAAAAGTTATTGAACTGGATGCTCTGCCAATGGAGAACCCCATAGAATAGAGTGATGATGGAAATTGAACATCTAGAGTAAATAATAGCACATTAAAGACTTGTAGTATGTTCTTTAGGGTCAAATAAATATTTAGCAACTTGTTTTGGAGTGGTGTGTGCCTCTTTTCAAAAGTTATTGAACTGGATGCTCTGCCAATGGAGAACCCCATAGAATAGAGTGATGATTGAAATTGAACATCTAGAGTAAATAATAGCACATAACATCTAGAGTAAATAATAGCACATTAAAGACTTGTAGTATGTTCTTTAGGGTCAAATAAATATTTAGCAACTTGTTTTGGAGTGGTGTGTGCCTCTTTTCAAAAGTTATTGAACTGGATGCTCTGCCAATGGAGAACCCCATAGAATAGAGTGATGATGGAAATTGAACATCTAGAGTAAATAATAGCACATTAAAGACTTGTAGTATGTTCTTTAGGGTCAAATAAATATTTAGCAACTTGTTTTGGAGTGGTGTGTGCCTCTTTTCAAAAGTTATTGAACTGGATGCTCTGCCAATGGAGAACCCCATAGAATAGAGTGATGATGGAAAGTGAACATCTAGAGTAAATAATAGCACATTAAAGACTTGTAGTATGTTCTTTAGGGTCAAATAAATATTTAGCAACTTGTTCTGGAGTGGTGTGTGACTCTTTTCAAAAGTTATTGAACTGGATGCTCTGCCAATGTAGAACCCCATAGAATAGAGTGATGATGGAAATTGAACATCTAGAGTAAATAATAGCACATTAAAGACTTGTAGTATGTTCTTTAGGGTCAAATAAATATTTAGCAACTTGTTTTGGAGTGGTGTGTGCCTCTTTTCAAAGTTATTGAACTGGATGCTCTGCCAATGGAGAACCCCATAGAATAGAGTGATGATGGAAATTGAACATCTAGAGTAAATTATAGCACATTAAAGACTTGTAGTATGTTCTTTATTGTCAAATAAATAATTAGCAACTTGTTTTGGAGTGGTGTGTGCCTCTTTTCAAAAGTTATTGAACTGGATGCTCTGCCAATGGAGAACCCCATAGAATAGAGTGATGATGGAAAGTGAACATCTAGAGTAAATTATAGCACATTAAAGACTTGTAGTATGTTCTTTAGGGTCAAATAAATATTTAGCAACTTGTTTTGGAGTGGTGTGTGCCTCTTTTCAAAAGTTATTGAACTGGATGCTCTGCCAATGGAGAACCCCATAGAATAGAGTGAAGATGGAAATCGAACATCTAGAGTAAATAATAGCACATTAAAGACTTGTAGTATGTTCTTTAGGGTCAAATAAATATTTAGCAACTTGTTTTGGAGTGGTGTGTGCCTCTTTTCAAAAGTTATTGAACTGGATGCTCTGCCAATGGAGAACCCCATAGAATAGAGTGATGATGGAAATTGAACATCTAGAGTAAATAATAGCACATTAAAGACTTGTAGTATGTTCTTTAGGGTCAAATAAATATTTAGCAACTTGTTCTGGAGTGGTGTGTGACTCTTTTCAAAAGTTATTGAACTGGATGCTCTGCCAATGGAGAACCCCATAGAATAGAGTGATGATGGAAATTGAACATCTAGAGTAAATAATAGCACATTAAAGACTTGTAGTATGTTCTTTAGGGTCAAATAAATATTTAGCAACTTGTTTTGGAGTGGTGTGTGCCTCTTTTCAAAAGTTATTGAACTGGATGCTCTGCCAATGGAGAACCCCATAGAATAGAGTGATGATTGAAATTGAACATCTAGAGTAAATAATAGCACATAACATCTAGAGTAAATAATAGCACATTAAAGACTTGTAGTATGTTCTTTAGGGTCAAATAAATATTTAGCAACTTGTTTTGGAGTGGTGTGTGCCTCTTTTCAAAAGTTATTGAACTGGATGCTATGCCAATGGAGAACCCCATAGAATAGAGTGATGATGGAAATTGAACATCTAGAGTAAATAATAGCACATTAAAGACTTGTAGTATGTTCTTTAGGGTCAAATAAATATTTAGCAACTTGTTTTGGAGTGGTGTGTGCCTCTTTTCAAAAGTTATTGAACTGGATGCTCTGCCAATGGAGAACCCCATAGAATAGAGTGATGATTGAAATTGAACATCTAGAGTAAATAATAGCACATAACATCTAGAGTAAATAATAGCACATTAAAGACTTGTAGTATGTTCTTTAGGGTCAAATAAATATTTAGCAACTTGTTTTGGAGTGGTGTGTGCCTCTTTTCAAAAGTTATTGAACTGGATGCTCTGCCAATGGAGAACCCCATAGAATAGAGTGATGATGGAAATTGAACATCTAGAGTAAATAATAGCACATAACATCTAGAGTAAATAATAGCACATTAAAGACTTGTAGTATGTTCTTTAGGGTCAAATAAATATTTAGCAACTTGTTCTGGAGTGGTGTGTGACTCTTATCAAAAGTTATTGAACTGGATGCTCTGCCAATGGAGAACCCCATAGAATAGAGTGATGATGGAAATTGAACATCTAGAGTAAATAATAGCACATTAAAGACTTGTAGTATGTTCTTTAGGGTCAAATAAATATTTAGCAACTTGTTTTGGAGTGGTGTGTGCCTCTTTTCAAAAGTTATTTTACCTGGATGCTCTGCCAATGGAGAACCCCATAGAATAGAGTGATGATGGAAATTGAACATCTAGTGTAAATAATAGCACATTAAAGACTTGTAGTATGTTCTTTAGGGTCAAATAAATATTTAGCAACTTGTTTTGGAGTGGTGTGTGCCTCTTTTCAAAAGTTATTGAACTGGATGCTCTGCCACTGGAGAACCCCATAGAATAGAGTGATGATGGAAATTGAACATCTAGAGTAAATAATAGCACATAACATCTAGAGTAAATAATAGACTTGTAGTATGTTCTTTAGGGTCAAATAAATATTTAGCAACTTGTTTTGTAGTGGTGTGTGCCTCTTTTCAAAAGTTATTGAACTGGATGCTCTGCCACTGGAGAACGCCATAGAATAGAGTGATGATGGAAATTGAACATCTAGAGTAAATAATAGCACATTAAAGACTTGTAGTATGTTCTTTAGGGTCAAATAAATATTTAGCAACTTGTTTTGGAGTGGTTTGTGCCTCTTTTCAAAAGTTATTGAACTGGATGTTCTGCCAATGGAGAACCCCATAGAATAGAGTGATGATGGAAAGTGAACATCTACAGTAAATAATAGCACATTAAAGACTTGTAGTATGTTCTTTAGGGTCAAATAAATATTTAGCAACTTGTTTTGGAGTGGTGTGTGCCTCTTTTCAAAAGTTATTGAACTGGATGCTCTGCCAATGGAGAACCCCATAGAATAGAGTGATGATGGAAATTGAACATCTAGAGTAAATAATAGCACATTAAAGACTTGTAGTATGTTCTTTAGGGTCAAATAAATATTTAGCAACTTGTTTTGGAGTGGTGTGTGCCTCTTTTCAAAAGTTATTGAACTGGATGCTCTGCCAATGGAGAACCCCATAGAATAGAGTGATTATGGAAAGTGAACATCTAGAGTAAATAATAGCACATTAAAGACTTGTAGTATGTTCTTTAGGGTCAACTAAATATTTAGCAACTTGTTCTGGAGTGGTGTGTGACTCTTTTCAAAAGTTATTGAACTGGATGCTCTGCCAATGGAGAACCCCATAGAATAGAGTGATGATGGAAATTGAACATCTAGAGTAAATAATAGCACATTAAAGACTTGTAGTATGTTCTTTAGGGTCAAATAAATATTTAGCAACTTGTTCTGGAGTGGTGTGTGCCTCTTTTCAAAAGTTATTGAACTGGATGCTCTGCCAATGGAGAACCCCATAGAATAGAGTGATGATGGAAATTGAACATCTAGAGTAAATAATAGCACATTAAAGACTTGTAGTATGTTCTTTAGGGTCAAATAAATATTTAGCAACTTGTTTTGGAGTGGTGTGTGCCTCTTTTCAAAAGTTATTGAACTGGATGCTCTGCCAATGGAGAACCCCATAGAATAGAGTGATGATGGAAATTGAACATCTAGTGTAAATAATAGCACATTAAAGACTTGTAGTATGTTCTTTAGGGTCAAATAAATATTTAGCAACTTGTTCTGGAGTGGTGTGTGACTCTTTTCAAAAGTTATTGAACTGGATGTTCTGCCAATGGAGAACCCCATAGAATAGAGTGATGATGGAAATTGAACATCTAGAGTAAATAATAGCACATTAAAGACTTGTAGTATGTTCTTTAGGGTCAAATAAATATTTAGCAACTTGTTTTGGAGTGGTGTGTGCCTCTTTTCAAAAGTTATTGAACTGGATGCTCTGCCACTGGAGAACCCCATAGAATAGAGTGATGATGGAAATTGAACATCTAGAGTAAATAATAGCACATAACATCTAGAGTAAATAATAGCACATTAAAGACTTGTAGTATGTTCTTTAGGGTCAAATAAATATTTAGCAACTTGTTTTGGAGTGGTGTGTGCCTCTTTTCAAAAGTTATTGAACTGGATGCTCTGCCACAGGAGAACCCCATAGAATAGAGTGATGATGGACATTGAACATCTAGAGTAAATAATAGCACATTAAAGACTTGTAGTATGTTCTTTAGGGTCAAATAAATATTTAGCAACTTGTTTTGGAGTGGTGTGTGCCTCTTTTCAAAAGTTATTGAACTGGATGCTCTGCCACTGGAGAACCCCATAGAATAGAGTGATGATGGAAATTGAACATCTAGAGTAAATAATAGCACATAACATCTAGAGTAAATAATAGCACATTAAAGACTTGTAGTATGTTCTTTAGGGTCAAATAAATATTTAGCAACTTGTTTTGTAGTGGTGTGTGCCTCTTTTCAAAAGTTATTGAACTGGATGCTCTTCCACTGGAGAACGCCATAGAATAGAGTGATGATGAAAATTGAACATCTAGAGTAAATAATAGCACATTAAAGACTTGTAGTATGTTCTTTAGGGTCAAATAAATATTTAGCAACTTGTTCTGGAGTGGTGTGTGACTCTTATCAAAAGTTATTGAACTGGATGCTCTGCCAATGGAGAACCCCATAGAATAGAGTGATGATGGAAATTGAACATCTAGAGTAAATAATAGCACATAACATCTAGAGTAAATAATAGCACATTAAAGACTTGTAGTATGTTCTTTAGGGTCAAATAAATATTTAGCAACTTGTTTTGGAGTGGTGTGTGCCTCTTTTCAAAAGTTATTTTACCTGGATGCTCTGCCAATGGAGAACCCCATAGAATAGAGTGATGATGGAAATTGAACATCTAGTGTAAATAATAGCACATTAAAGACTTGTAGTATGTTCTTTAGGGTCAAATAAATATTTAGCAACTTGTTCTGGAGTGGTGTGTGACTCTTTTCAAAAGTTATTGAACTGGATGCTCTGCCAATGGAGAACCCCATAGAATAGAGTGATGATGGAAATTGAACATCTAGAGTAAATAATAGCACATTAAAGACTTGTAGTATGTTCTTTACGGTCAAATAAATATTTAGCAACTTGTTCTGGAGTGGTGTGTGACTCTTATCAAAAGTTATTGAACTGGATGCTCTGCCACTGGAGAACCCCATAGAATAGAGTGATGATGGAAATTGAACATCTAGAGTAAATTATAGCACATTAAAGACTTGTAGTATGTTCTTTAGGGTCAAATAAATATTTAGCAACTTGTTTTGGAGTGGTGTGTGCCTCTTTTCAAAAGTTATTGAACTGGATGCTCTGCCAATGGAGAACCCCATAGAATAGAGTGATGATGGAAATTGAACATCTAGAGTAAATAATAGCACATTAAAGACTTGTAGTATGTTCTTTAGGGTCAAATAAATATTTAGCAACTTGTTTTGTAGTGGTGTGTGCCTCTTTTCAAAAGTTATTGAACTGGATGCTCTGCCAATGGAGAACCCCATAGAATAGAGTGATGATGGAAATTGAACATCTAGAGTAAATAATAGCACAATAAAGACTTGTAGTATGTTCTTTAGGGTCAAATAAATATTTAGCAACTGGTTTTGGAGTGGTGTGTGCCTCTTTTCAAAAGTTATTGAACTGGATGCTCTGCCAATGGAGAACCCCATAGAATAGAGTGATGATGGAAATTGAACATCTAGAGTAAATAATAGCACATTAAAGACTTGTAGTATGTTCTTTAGGGTCAAATAAATATTTAGCAACTTGTTTTGGAGTGGTGTGTGCCTCTTTTCAAAAGTTATTGAACTGGATGCTCTGCCAATGGAGAACCCCATAGAATAGAGCGATTATGGAAAGTGAACATCTAGAGTAAATAATAGCACATTAAAGACTTGTAGTATGTTCTTTAGGGTCAAATAAATATTTAGCAACTTGTTTTGGAGTGCTTTGTGCCTCTTTTCAAAAGTTATTGAACTGGATGCTCTGCCAATGGAGAACCCCATAGAATAGAGTGATGATGGAAATTGAACATCTAGAGTAAATAATAGCACATTAAAGACTTGTAGTATGTTCTTTAGGGTCAAATAAATATTTAGCAACTTGTTTTGGAGTGGTGTGTGCCTCTTTTCAAAAGTTATTGAACTGGATGCTCTGCCAATGGAGAACCCCATAGAATAGAGTGATGATGGAAATTGAACATCTAGAGTAAATTATAGCACATTAAAGACTTGTAGTTTGTTCTTTAGGATCAAATAAATATTTAGCAATTTGTTTTGGAGTGGTGTGTGCCTCTTTTCAAAAGTTATTGAACTGGATGCTCTGCCAATGGAGAACCCCATAGAATAGAGTGATGATGGAAAGTGAACATCTAGAGTAAATAATAGCACATTAAAGACTTGTAGTATGTTCTTTAGGGTCAAATAAATATTTAGCAACTTGTTTTGGAGTGGTGTGTGCCTCTTTTCAAAAGTTATTGAACTGGATGCTCTGCCAATGGAGAACCCCATAGAATAGAGTGATGATGGAAATTGAACATCTAGAGTAAATTATAGCACATTAAAGACTTGTAGTATGTTCTTTAGGGCTCAAATAAATATTTAGCAACTTGTTTTGGAGTGGTGTGTGCCTCTTTTCAAAAGTTATTGAACTGGATGCTCTGCCAATGGATAACCCCATAGAATAGAGTGATGATGGAAAGTGAACATCTAGAGTAAATAATAGCACATTAAAGACTTGTAGTATGTTCTTTAGGGTCAAATAAATATTTAGCAACTTGTTTTGGAGTGGTGTGTGCCTCTTTTCAAAAGTTATTGAACTGGATGCTCTGCCAATGGAGAACCCCATAGAATAGAGTGATGATGGAAATTGAACATCTAGAGTAAATAATAGCACATTAAAGACTTGTAGTATGTTCTTTAGGGTCAAATAAATATTTAGCAACTTGTTTTGGAGTGGTGTGTGCCTCTTTTCAAAAGTTATTGAACTGGATGCTCTGCCACTGGAGAACCCCATAGAATAGAGTGATGATGGAAATTGAACATCTAGAGTAAATAATAGCACATAACATCTAGAGTATATAATAGCACATTAAAGACTTGTAGTATGTTCTTTAGGGTCAAATAAATATTTAGCAACTTGTTTTGGAGTGGTGTGTGCCTCTTTTCAAAAGTTATTGAACTGGATGCTCTGCCACTGGAGAACCCCATAGAATAGAGTGATGATGGACATTGAACATCTAGAGTAAATACTAGCACATTAAAGACTTGTAGTATGTTCTTTAGTGTCAAATAAATATTTAGCAACTTGTTTTGGAGTGGTGTGTGCCTCTTTTCAAAAGTTATTGAACTGGATGTTCTGCCACTGGAGAACCCCATAGAATAGAGTGATGATGGAAATTGAACATCTAGAGTAAATAATAGCACATAACATCTAGAGTAAATAATAGCACATTAAAGACTTGTAGTATGTTCTTTAGGGTCAAATAAATATTTAGCAACTTGTTTTGTAGTGGTGTGTGACTCTTTTCAAAAGTTATTGAACTGGATGCTCTGCCACTGGAGAACGCCATAGAATAGAGTGATGATGAAAATTGAACATCTAGAGTAAATAATAGCACATTAAAGACTTGTAGTATGTTCTTTAGGGTCAAATAAATATTTAGCAACTTGTTTTGGAGTGGTTTGTGCCTCTTTTCAAAAGTTATTGAACTGGATGCTCTGCCAATGGAGAACCCCATAGAATAGAGTGATGATGGAAAGTGAACATCTAGAGTAAATAATAGCACATTAAAGACTTGTAATAAGTTCTTGAGGGTCAAATAAATATTTAGCAACTTGTTTTGGAGTGGTGTGTGCCTCTTTTCAAAAGTTATTGAACTGGATGCTCTGCCAATGGAGAACCCCATAGAATAGAGTGATTATGGAAAGTGAACATCTAGAGTAAATAATAGCACATTAAAGACTTGTAGTATGTTCTTTAGGGTCAAATAAATATTTAGCAACTTGTTCTGGAGTGGTGTGTGCCTCTTTTCAAAAGTTATTGAACTGGATGCTCTGCCACTGGAGAACCCCGTAGAATAGAGTGATGATGGAAATTGAACATCTAGAGTAAATAATAGCACATTAAAGACTTGTAGTATGTTCTTTAGGGTCAAATAAATATTTAGCAACTTGTTCTGGAGTGGTGTGTGACTCTTATCAAAAGTTATTGAACTGGATGCTCTGCCAATGGAGAACCCCATAGAATAGAGTGATGATGGAAATTGAACATCTAGAGTAAATAATAGCACATTAAAGACTTGTATTATGTTCTTTAGGGTCAAATAAATATTTAGCAACTTGTTTTGGAGTGGTTTGTGCCTCTTTTCATAAGTTATTGAACTGGATGCTCTGCCAATGGAGAACCCCATAGAATAGAGTGATGATGGAAAGTGAACATCTAGAGTAAATAATAGCACATTAAAGACTTGTAGTATGTTCTTTAGGGTCAAATAAATATTTAGCAACTTGTTCTGGAGTGGTGTGTGACTCTTATTAAAAGTTATTGAACTGGATGCTTTGCCAATGGAGAACCCCATAGAATAGAGTGATGATGGAAAGTGAACATCTACAGTAAATAATAGCACAATAATTTTGAAAAGAGTCACACACCACTCCAGAACAAGTTGCTAAATATTTATTTGACCCTAAAGAACATACTACAAGTCTTTAATGTGCTATTATTTACTCTAGATGTTCACTTTCCATAATCACTCTATTCTATGGGGTTCTCCATTGGCAGAGCATCCAGTTCAATAACTTTTGCAAAGAGGCACACACCACTCCAAAACAAATTGCTAAATATTTATTTGACCCTAAAGAACATACTACAAATCTTTAATGTGCTTTTATTTACTCTAGATGTTATGTGCTATTATTTACTCTAGATGTTCAATTTCCATCATCACTCTATTATATGGTGTTAGCCAGTGGCAGAGCATCCAGTTCAATAACTTTTGAAAAAAGGCACACACCACTCCAAAACAAGTTGCTAAATATTTATTTGACCCTAAAGAACATACTACAAGTCTTTAATGTTCTATTATTTACTCTAGATGTTATGTGCTATTATTTACTCTAGATGTTCAATTTCCATCATCACTCTATTCTATGGGGTTCTCCAGTGGCAGAGCATCCAGTTCAATAACTTTTGAAAAGAGGCACACACCACTCCAAAACAAGTTGCTAAATATTTATTTGACCCTAAAGAACATACTACAAGTCTTTAATGTGCTATTATTTACTCTAGATGTGGAGCTGTGGCCGGAAGGTCTCTGGTTCCTGTCGTGGCGGCAATCCCCGAACCCGGTGGTGGACCCCGGAAGTAAGGGATGCCGTCAAGCTGAAGAAGGAGTCCTATTGAGCCTGGTTGGCTTGGGGGACTCCGGAGGCAGCTGATAGTTACCGGAGCGCCAAGCGATCTTCAGCTCGGTTGTTGCAGAGGCAAAAACTCGGGTCTGGGAGGAGTTCTGTGAGGCCATGGAGAAGGACTATCGGTTGGCCTCGAAGAAATTCTGGCAAACCGTCCGGCGTCTCAGGAGGGGGAAGCAGTGCCCTGCTCACACTGTTTACAGTGGGAGTGGAAATCTGCTGACTTCGACTGGTGACATCCTCAGACGGTGGAAGGAGTACTTCGAGGATCTCCTCAACCCCACCAACATGTCTTCCATTGAGGAAGCAGAGGCGGAGGGCTTGGTTGTGGACTCGTCGATCCCCCAAGCTGAGGTCACTGAGGTAGTTGAGAAGCTCCTCAGTGGCAAGGCACTGGGGGTGGATGAGATCCGCCCTGAGTACCTTAAGTCTCTGGATGTTGTGGGGCTGTCTTGGCTGACACGCCTCTGCAACATCGCGTGGCGGTTGGGGACAGTGCCTCTGGACTGGCAGACTGGGGTGGTGGTCCCTCTGTTTAAGAAGGGGGACCGGAGGGTGTGTTCCAACTATAGGGGGATCACACTCCTCAGCCTCTCCGGAAAAGTCTATGCCAGGGTACTGGAGAGGAGAATTCGGCCGAT
Source organism: Tachysurus fulvidraco (assembly GCF_022655615.1). NCBI lineage: Eukaryota > Metazoa > Chordata > Actinopteri > Siluriformes > Bagridae > Tachysurus > Tachysurus fulvidraco. The sequence continues at coordinate 10,250,104 of NC_062533.1, forward strand.
AGTCGAACCTTTTATTCAGGAGGAACAACGCGGGTTTCGTCCTGGTCGTGGAACACTGGACCATCTCTATACCCTCACCAGGTTGCTGGAGGGTTCATGGGAGTTTGCCCAACCAGTCCACATGTGTTTTGTGGATCTGGAGAAGGACTCCGGCAGGGCTGCCCTTTGTCACCGGTCCTGTTCATTATTTATATGGACAGGATTTCTAGGCGCAGTCGGCGGCCGGAGGGAGTCTGGTTTGGGGACCACAGGATTTCGTCTCTGCTTTTTGCAGATGATGTTGTCCTGTTGGCTTTTTCAAATCAGGACCTTCAGCATGCACTGGGACGGTTTGCAGCCGAGTGTGAAGCGGCGGGGATGAGAATCAGCACCTCCGAGTCCGAGGCCATGGTTCTCAGCCGGAAAAGGGTGGCTTGCCCTCTTCAGGTTGGTGGAGAGTTCTTACCTCAAGTGGAGGAGTTTAAGTATCTTGGGGTCCTGTTCACGAGTGAGGGAAGGATGGAGCGGGAGATCGACAGGCGGATCGGTGTATCTTCCGCAGTGATGCGGTCGATATACCGATCTGTTGTGGTGAAGAAAGAGCTGAGCCGCAAGGCGAATTTACCAGTCACCTATTTACCAGTCGATCTACGCTCCTACCCTCACCTATGGTCATGAGCTTTGGGTCATGACCGAAAGGACAAGATCCCGGATACAGGCAGCCGAAATGAGTTTCCTCCGCAGAGTGGCTGGGCGCACCTTTAGAGATAGGGTGAGGAGCTCAGTCACTCGGGAGGAGCTCAGAGTAGAGCCGCTGCTCCTCCACATTGAGAGGGGTCAGCTGAGGTGGCTCGGGCATCTGTTTCGGATGCCTCCTGGACGCCTCCCTGGGGAGGTGTTCCGGGCATGTCCAACCGGGAGGAGGCCCCGGGGAAGACCTAGGACACGCTGGAGGGACTATGTCTCTCGGCTGGGCTGGGAACGCCTCGGTATTCCCCCGGAAGAGCTGGAGGAAGTGTCTGGGGAGAGGGAAGTCTGGGCATCCCTGCTTAGACTGCTGCCCCCGCGACCCGGCCCCGGATAAGCGGTAGAAAATGGATGGAAAATGGATGGATGGATGGATGGATATTTACTCTAGATGTTCAATTTCCATCATCACTCTATTCTATGGGGTTCTCCAATGGCAGAGCATCCAGTTCAATAACTTTTGAAAAGAGGCACACACCACTCCAAAACAAGTTGCTAAATATTTATTTGACCCTTAAGAACATACTACAAGTCTTTAATGTGCTATTATTTACTCTAGATGTTCAATTTCCATCATCACTATATTCTATGGGGTTCTCCATTGGCAGAGCATCCAGTTCAATAACTTTTGATAAGAGGCACACACCACTCCAGAACAAGTTGCTAAATATTTATTTGACCCTAAAGAACATACTACAAGTCTTTAATGTGCTATTATTTAGTCTAGATGTTCACTTTCCATCATCACTCTATTCTATGGGGTTCTCCATTGGCAGAGCATCCAGTTCAATAACTTTTGAAAAGAGGCACACCCCACTCCAAAACAAGTTGCTAAATATTTATTTGACCCTAAAGAACATACTACAAGTCTTTAATGTGCTATTATTTACTTTAGATGTTCAATTTCTATCAATTTCATGTGATTAATCAGGTGAATGGCATTTTTGGCCAATGTGTCACTGATGTTTTTAGATGCAAATCAGCATGCTTTGCTGAAACATGAACATATGCATGTAGTGCACCAACAGACAAGATGAGTTACCAGGGGGCCCAGTTTATGAGATGGGTCCTATAGTGGAGAATGGTTTGCTACAATTTGATTGGATGCCAATGGACTAACACAAACAAACATCCAGTGATATCAGATAAGAAGGCTAAGACAACTACCAGACATCTTGCTTGACCAAAAAAAGGCGGCCCCAGCACCCAGGAGAGGGCATTTTAATTGGTCCTTTTTTTTTTTTTTACCAATGCTCCTTTTACTTTCATTCTAAGGCGCAGGCTAAGATGACCATAAATTCCTTTGACCTACAGATGTATTGAATAAAAACACTGTCAATAATAATCGTACGTAATTCAAAGCATTTGTGTGTAAATTTTAATTTTGCGGAGTTGGATCCCAAAATTTACGGCCACGACAGTTTACAGATACGCAATTTTGTGTGTTTGTTCAAAAACAACTCCAAAATGTACGACTATGACAGTTTACACACACAACGCTTGTTTTCACAACACCTCTTTTTCACACACGAAAAAGGTCTGCGAAATAACTGTCAAAAATACGTCATCACGTTCACAGGCATTACTATCCGAGGGAAGATGAATCGATTCCACGAAATGCGCGTGCGCCCCGCCCTCTTTTAAACCACTGGCGAAATGGCGGATCAGTAGCCAAGCGCTCACTCATCGTCAGTGTTGTATAAAGTATTAGAAAGCAATACTTGAGTAAAAGTACAAGTATCATACTAGACAAAGACTTTGGTAGAAGTGAAAGTCACCTTTTAAAATACTACTCAAGTAAAAGTCTTAAAGTATCTGACATTTACTGTACTTAAGTATCAAAAGTAATTTTCTGATATTCAGTGTACTTAAGTATTTGAAGTAAAAGTAAAATTTCAGTGATTTTCGGTAGGTATAAGATCAGGGACGGTTCTAGGGTTTCATTTTTAAGAGTTTTAGCCCTCAGTGAGAATTTAAAACAAGAAGAGTTTTATATTATATATTATATGACTACACAGTAAGCCAAAAGTTATGGTATTATTAAATGGCAAAAGTGGACACCAAAATTTTATGCATGATTTAATGATGCCAGTCTTGAATCAAATCAGTTCATGTGTGTGTATTCTCTACAAACAGTGTGTCCAATGAATGCAGTCATTAATTAACTAATATTCACAAAGACCAAATCAATAAATGTTATTTTTATTTAGTATTGTATGGATTGTTTGCATTAATATTTTGTTTGTGCTACAACTCTGGTAATAAGAATAGTGAAATTTCACTGCTTTTGGTTGCTGTATTTGCAGCTTTCCGATTAACGTTATACATTAACGCCTCCAGCTCTGACTGCGCGTGCACGCTGCGCGTACCTGTGCTTCTCCGTACAGCGTGCAATGCAATGTAGGAGTAGTGATTCACCAAACCTCCCTTATTGCAGTCACACACATTTCTTCTGATTCTATTTTGTAGTAACGAAGATGCTTAGTGGAAATATAACGGAGTAAAAGTTTACATTTTATCTAGGAAATGTAGTGGAGTAAAAGTGAAAGTTGACATAAATTTAAATAGCGAAGTAAAGTACAGATACATGACATTTCTACTTAAGTACAGTAACGAAGTGTTTTTACTCTGTTACATTACAACACTGCTCATCGTCTCAGGTAAGTTGGTTTTCCCTTCCAAATTCGGACATGTTTAAGGGTTAGTTATCACTAATAGCAGAGAGGAGTAATATTACAGAGACAGGTTAACTATAGTAAGTAAGATTAGCTCTCAGAGTAAGGTTACATTAGGTGCTTAAAGAATACAGATGTTTAGGAGGTCATCACTGCAGTCTGTAGCGTGATGAGATAGGCCTACATAAAAGAATTAGCAATTTTAAGTGTTAACTTACTAACAGCTGTGTACATGCACTGGAATACACAGGTCATACAATATGTGTTCACTGCTTAAGTGTTAAAGTCATATTTTATTGTTTATCAGGTTCCATTAGGTGACATTTTGCACTCAGCCCAGAATCTGGTGTCGATGTTGACCAACACCTTAAGTGTTGGACAACAGAAAATGGCGAACCAGTCCAATATCAGTGGACAGTCAGCACAAGTAAGAAGGTCCAAGTCAAATGGGCAGTCAGTGCAGCAGGAAATGGTTAGGTGTGTGTGTGTGTGTGTGTGTGTGTGTGTGTGTGTGTGTCTTTTATGTAGGCCTATCTCATCACGCTACAGACCGCAGTGATGACCTCCTAAACAGCTGAATTCTTTAAGCACCTAATGTAACCTTACTCTGAGAGCTAATCTTACTTACTATAGTTAACCTGTCTCTGTAATATTACTCCTCTCTGCTATTAGTGATAACTAACCCTTAAACATGTTCGAATTTGGAAGGAAAAAACCCGAGACGATGAGTGAGCGCCATTTCGGCACCAGTGGTTTAAAAGAGGGCGGGGCGCATGTGCATTTCGTGGAATCGATTCATCTTCCCTCGGATAGTAATGCCTGTGAGCGTGATGACGTATTTTTGACAGTTATTTCGCAGACCGCTTTCGTGTGTGAAAAAGAGGTGTTGTGAAAACAAGCGTTTTGTGTGTAAACTGTCATAGTCGTACATTTTGGAGTTGTATTTGTACAAACACACAAAATCTCGTATCTGTAAACTGTCGTGGCCGTAAATTTTGGGATCCAACTCACAAATACACACAAATACTTTGAATTACGTACGATTATTATTGACAGTGTTTTTATTCCATACAGATGCAGCATGCAATTTTGCTGGACATGCGGTAACAATGGCTGGAACAAAGGAGATCAAACTTTTCACAATTTTTAAATTTTCACACGGCAAAAATATAATTGCTTATTAGTGTTTGTTCTTTACATTTGTCATTAACATTGTTGTTTAGTACTTTTTGTAACCATGGCATGTTAATTTTTTTCATTGCATCTTTAGTGTTTAACTTCTTTCTCTTCTTTTCTTTTCTTTTCTTTTTTTGTGTTATAATTGTGTCTTTCTTGTGTTAGTAATCACAAACCAAATATCAAAACACTTTAGATAAACCATCTGATTTCCTTCCTCCAATGCACATTTTTTTTCTTATTGTATGATCCATTTGGATCATTTGTTATTGTTAAGGTGATATTCCTTAGCTGGTGCCCTGAGGACAGAGAGGTCATCTGACACACACACACACACACACACACACACACACACACACACACACACACACACACACCTGAGATGAAGAGGGACCAAACCCACCATGCCTCTACTGTCTTGTGTATACCACACAATTGGTACCTGTGTGAAGATCCCCCCCTCCCTTTTTATTCCTTTTTTCTCCTTCTCTTTCTCTTTTTCACCATAATATATAATTTTCTTTTTTATTTTTTGAGGCTTTTTAGGGACAACGGATCTGAGAGTGGATGAGGGGTATAGCAGGGGATCTTTCCTTTTCTTTCCCCAATCTTAAAGCTCTTTTTAAGGGATAAATAATCTTTATTCTCTTTAGAATGCATATTTTTCAATGGGGGATTGAATTTGAACTACGTATCCCAGCATTCCCCTCTTCTTTCTCCTCCTCCTATTTCCTGTCTCTAGCCTTAATTGTTTCTCTTCAACACCTGATTATATTTAGCATTTAGGCTCAGGGACCAATCAGCTCTCCACCCCAATTGAAAAACTCCTCGCTCCAAACACTTTTAGTAACTGGGAGCAGGACAGAACTTCATAGTCCTCTGAAGAAGCGACTGTGTCACGAAACGTCAGGACATGGCTTTTAAACTTGTTTGGATGGCTCTTTTTTGCTACAGTGTGCACACTGATTCTTTTAAAGGATTACTTTTTTCAATAAAGAGGATTAATTGATTTTTTCCTGGACTGAGCCTATCGTTTGGAGAAGAGTTCTGCTGGAGGCCGTTTGGCTGAATCCTCTTGGACCAGTCTTCAGTGTTTGGACACCAGGCGGATCTCTCTATGGTCCGGTGGGGTAAGACTCATAGATTTTTATCAGATTAATTAAATCTTGGTCCTCTGTTTCCATGGCCACACTGAACAACAGATTTGCTGTCCTAGAGAACTTACAAGCAGATGGGGTGGAGAATGCAATACAGACATCACATATTGTTCTTAATAAGCAATATTTTAAACTCATTCAGATTACACATCACATACAGATTATAAGTCATGCTATACACACTGATGCCTTTCCCAAGGGTATGTCTAAGCAAGTGAATAGGTTGACCAAATTTATTAAACCAGCATGTCCCAATAATGTAGTCTTACAGTATGTTGCAGATAACACCAACCAATGGATGCGACAGAACATGCGGCTCCTTCTTGACCACTATACGGTGACCCAATCTAGTTTGCTGGCTAACATAATAGAGTGGCTTGATTCGGCTTGGGAACAAGCATGTAAGTGGGCCCGAAACCGATATAAACATAGATTAAAAATCGATACGTTGACTGTGACTATGAATTTGATTGTAAATCAATGTTCCTCTGATCAGGAAGTGATGGCGGTTTCTTCTGGCACCTCTGCTTTGACTTCTGTACAGACCCTTCCCAATGTAGATTTGGATCGATCAGAACATGCAGGTTTTTCTTGTGAGCCCTCGTCTCGGATCTCCACAAACTTGATCCCACAGGTCCATTCGACGGTGGTTGTCAGTTTCTGCAAGGCCAAACCGGTCACGGTTGAGGCAGAGATGCATCATTTGCCCACAGAGGATTTGATCCAATTGTGTGATACTCCAGATAGAACTCTAGTACTTGGAGATAAGGTTGTTGATATACAGGTTGATGGTGAGATACAATCATGTGATATTGTCTTCAGTAATGTAGCTGTCCCTATATCACAAACTATTCTGCCTTGTACCCCTAATTCTGACTCAGTGAAGGAGGCCGATTCGGGATCAGGTAAAGAGGCTGTGATGAAGGACATAATAAAGGACTCTTGACCAAGGTCTTATCTGAAGCCTCCTCATTTTTAACTCCATCTTCTTCCCGGCCTTCCGTATCACCCCTGCGTTTGTCTGACATTTCAGTGAATGATGCTCCGCTCCGAGCAGCTTCAACTCAACAGGCTGGGATGGTTTTGGAGAGAGCTGGTTCTCCCCGTTTCCCTGTCAAACATCCCAGATCTACTAGAAAGATTCAGGATTGGCATTTGAAGGTTCACAAACCGATCGTATTCATAGGCGATTCCAATTTGGCTCGTATTCCAGTTTTATAATCCTTTGGTACAGAGAGACAGTTTTCCGGCTGCTAACTTCTTACACATCGCTAAGGTCTTGCAGAAACTGACCCCTAATCCGAATACTCAGAAGGTAATCCTGGCTTTGGGCATCAACAACAAAGAACAACTGGTCCAACAGACGTCTAAGAAACAGTTACAAGAATTGTGGAGATCGGCGGCAACAGCTTTCCCCAATGCGATGGTCTATACCCCTGTGATCCACTTCTCTGATCTGCTCCCTGCCTCTCAACAGGAAAACCTTAAGAAACTCAATGAGTTTATTTGTACCAATACTAAGTTTCTTACTGAACTTTCCCCTCTTAGGTTTAGGGTGGACCCTAAGGATCCGGTCCACTGGACTAGGCAGACGGCGATCGACATTTTGGCACATTGGCTGGACCAATTAAACTACTAGATTCGGAAAAGTGTATCTCAGTTCAACACACCGTACGAAATAACATTATTAACCTCTCTAGAACATTTATACTTACAGATTCGCAGGAGCAGCTCCTGAGCAGGGGTCTGACTTTTGTGCCGACGCCACGGAGGGTGGTTCCTGGAGAGCTCTTGGAAGACGTCCATGCCTTTTAATAGAACGTTGAAATTGTTAGACTATTTTGATTATGAATCGGATATAGAACGTTTACCCTTTCTTAATAAATCAAATTGGACCCCCAAGATTGAGAATTTCTTCACCCATTTCAAAACTAGTTCAGAATAATTACAGGACAGTTACCTTATTAAATTCTCCATTGTTGGATAGGGATAATTTGGATCAGCATCAGAGATTAGCTTTGACACAATTGAAGAACAACAAGGATATTGTTAGAAAACCTGCTGACAAAGGCTCGGCTGTAGTCATATTGGACATATTTGTTGGAAGCTCGTCGACAACTTGACAATCCAGATCATTATATTCGATTACCACACTCGAAACAGAATCAAACGCAGTCTTTATTGATTGATGTCTTCCAAAAATTACAGACTAAAGGTTACATTAATCATAAACAAAAAATGTACCTCATAGAACCGAATCCACCACGGCCACGATGCTTCTATCTGCTTCCCATGGTACACAAAGATCCCTTTCGAGGCATGGACGATCCCTTTCGAGGTTCCCCAGGGCCGCCCTATCGTGTCCGATTGTGGCAGCGAGTCATACAATTCAGCACAATATGTCGACCATTTTTTGAATCCACTTTCTCAAATTCACGACAGTTATTTAAGACACGTATGATTTCATAGAGAAGATTCGGGACAAATCTTTTCCTGGTCATGCTTTTCTCTTCACAGCTGACATCGAATCACTTTACACCAACATTGACACTCGATTGGGCCTTGAGGCAGTCAGAGAGTGCTTCAATAGACATCCAGACCCTTGTCGGCCGGATGATCTTATATTGCAGCTGTTGGAGATCAACCTGACCAGGAATGATTTCGAATTTGATCATGTTATCTACAGATCCAGGGTACGGCGATGGGTAAGATGTTCGCTCCTTCTTATGCCAATATCTATATGGCTTATTGGGAGCGGACATTGCAATCCAAATTTACGGAAAGGCCTGCTCTCTATTTCAGGTATTTGGATGACCTCTTTGGTGTCTGGTCCCACAGCCCTGAGTCATTCGATCGGTATGTCGCACTAGCTAATTCACATCATAGGACCATTAGACTAAAAGCCCACGTACATAATGATTCGGTAGATTTTCTGGACACTACAGTGTTCTTCTCGCCTATGTCTGAGAATAAGACATTATTGACAAAAGTGTATTTCGAACCGACCGATACACATTGTCTTCTTCACAAACATAGTTTTCACCCTAGACATAAATTTGCAGGGTTGGTCAAATCTCAACTGATTCGTTTTTATAGAATCTGTTCCAGACAGGAGGATTTTGAAGGAGCCACTCTGACTCTTTTCAGAGCCCTTCGTAAGAGAGGCTACCCCAAAAGGTTCCTCCGTAAAATAAAAAATCATACTGTACACTTTCTACATAGCCAGGAGCCGACCTTGGGTACCGACACCAGAGATGTCATCCCTTTCATTACTACATACAACTTCTGTTCTAGAATGGTCAACTTTAGAATAAAAAATCAATTTCAAAAGGTTCAGAGTAAACACTTACCGCTGCAAAGGTTTCATGTTGTCTCCGCCTACAGGAAAAACCAGAACTTGAAGGATTTGTTGGTCAGATCTTCGCTTCCTCCGGATCCTGTGGCAGCACCTCCGACTTGGACAAAGTATTTCCGCCAGCCTAAAGTCCTGTGGACCGATCCTAGGGGACATGTTGCTTTACCTCGCATAACCTTATTGACTCGGAATGTTGTATATTTGATAACCTGTACTCATTGTGAGCACCGATATGTGGGGGAAACGGGCAATACATTACAGACACGACTGAAACAACATCTTCGTAACATTAACCTTCAGAATCTCAACACACCATTAGTAAAACATTTTGCTTCTATAGATTTGTCTTATTTCATTATTTGTGGATTGGAGGCGAATCTTCTATGGTCTTCTGGGGAAAGGAAACGGAGGGAGATGTTTTGGATAAGGTATTTGAACACCTCTTTTCCGTGTGGGTTCAATATTGGGGATCGGGTATGGGCTGAAGTGGGAGATCCTGTTTGGTAATTCATGGTCTAGATTATACACCCCCTTTTTGTTTTCTTGAAGTGATGTGATGGTATATTTGACTTTTGGAGTGATTAGTATGAAATTTGATGGTTGGCACTTATACTTTAGCACTTGGAGACCATGTAGAGCCATACAGATTCACCGTACTGAATAATATCCTCCCAATCCTGGTTTCCATTTCCCCTTTTTTTTCTCTCTAGTCTTCATTTTTTTTCAGTTTTCATTTTTTTTTCTCCCCCGGTTTCTCCTCCTTTTTCTTTCCCCTCTGATCGATTAGCACTTATGATATAATTTCAAATCTACCAGAATCAATTCTCTCTTTCACTATTGATGGTGTACCCTCAAACCTAACCATAACCTGTCTCTATTCTTCTAGGATTGTTACGAAATTCCTAACCTAACCATAATCGATTTTTCTCAGTTGTAATACAATGGTATGTGGACGTTACAGGTTGACCACAACCGTAACCTAACCATAACCGATCTCGACTGTCCCAGAACCTTTATAACAGCCCTTAACCTAACTATAACCGACTTTTTAGGCTGTGGCACAATGTTGTGTTGACCACAACTGTAACCTAACCATAACCGATCCCGACCTTATTAGAACTTCTACAACAGCCCTTAACCTAACCATAACCGATTCTCTCGGTGGTGGCAGGATGTTGTGTTGAAGTTACATGTTGACTACAACTGTATCCTAACCATAACCTAACTATAACCGATTCTGACCTTTCCAGAACCCCTACAATAGCCCTTAACCTAACCATAACCGATTCTTCAGGTGGTGGCTATGGGTGTTACATGTTTATCACGACCTTAACCTAACCACAACCAATTATACCGAACTTAATTTATTAACTTTTTTTATATCAGTCAGAAACCTAACCATAACCAACTTTTTCAGACTGTGGCATTATAATAGGTGGACATCACAGGTCTACCAGAACCTCAATCTAACCATAACCGATTTTATTTTTTATTACAACCGTTTCCTTTTTTCTTCTTTTCTTTCTTTCTGTCTCTTCTTTTCCTTTTCGTTTTTGTTTTGGTACCATCTTTATCTGGGATTCTTTAGGCCAGTGCACCACAAGGACATGATTCCTCAAATTAAACATCTATTTCTAAACCTAACCCTGACCCCAACCCTAATCCTAACCCTAACCCTTAAATAGGCCTTTAAATATAACCACTTATCTTTAAATAAATAAATTAAGAGGATTATTTTCTTAAAAAAATGATCTTCACTTTAATAAATAAATTTATTTATTCTCTCAAATAATTGTTTTATCTCAATACATTGGTAGATACATTTATTAATTATTTATTCAATTGGCTTTGGGACACGGGCCGGGGAGTGATTGACCTACGGCTTGCCGCCATGGATGAGGGTGTCTAGTAATTAAAGGCTGAAACACCCTGTGACTCTATGGTTTACTACTGATGACGTGTCTCAACATTTAGGATTTCGTTGGGCTAAAGAGGACTTTAATTTTAGTCTGTACCCTTAGCCCTAAATAGGATTTAGTGCATTCTCCATTCCTGAACCCAAAACATAACCGCAAGTTTCCATATTTAAGCCCTGACACACAACCAGTTTTCTAGCCCTAACCTTAACCGGTTTTCTAGCCCTAAGCCCTAACCTTAACCGGTTTTCTAGCCCTAAACCTAACCGTTAGCTCTAACCTTAATTCATAGAACCCTAAACCTAATTCCCAGCCCTAAACATAACCAGAGATTTAAAGTGTGTTCGTAACACTAATTTTTTTGAACCGTAAACCTAACCTTTAGCCCTAAACATAACCTTAGGCGTCATCTGAGGTCGGAAGTTTAATTCAGACCGACCTCGAACTTTACGAGAGCACTTTAAGCTCATAACTCTAAATAGGCGATGTTCTTTCATTCGCCGTGGTGGTGATGGCCGAAAACAAGGCCCGGGAGGCTGGCCCGTGCACAACGTTGTCTCTGGGTTACCTTCCCAGAGTTACGTTTCATTTTCCCCTAACCTAACCCTAAACCCCTAACCCTAACCCGGGGGGGACAATCGGGGTGGCCTGTTAGGCAGGCCCGTGCACAACGTGTGTCTCTTAATTGAGACCACGGTCTGGGAACTCCAACCCAACCCTAGCCCTAACCCTAACCCCAACCCTAATCCAGCCAGTGCCGCCACTGCCGCCTTGGTCTGTCCGTTCTGTCTGCCGCCTGGGCCGAAACCAGGCCTGGAGGAAGGAGAGAGGAGGAAAAAAATGAATATTAGTTCATTATAATGACAGCTATTTTGCCCTTCAATACCACCTTGCTCTGTCCACTCGGTCTGCCGATTGAGCTGGGAACCGCCAGAGGTAAGAAGAGCATTATTGAATGATAATGACAAAAGTAATGACACAAAAATGACAAATACTTACCTGAATTGTCCAACCGGTCCGCCAATCGGGCTGGAAACCACACCTGAAAAGACAGAGGGAGAAGAAAGAACATTAGTTCAAAATAATTATAACATAATTAATACGAATACTATGGTTATTTAACTTAAACAATAATAATAATTATATTAAAATGAATAATAAAAGGTTATATACCTATATCTCTCCATACAAATATGTTTATAAAGAAAAGAAAAAAATCCAAGCAGCATTAGAGGTTTCAGAAAAGAATTTTCTTTCTAAAAAAATGAGGGTGGAGCTTTCCCTATATAAAGGAGGCCACTGCAGACAGACTCACATTTCTCAGTTGAGCTGTGCAGCACACACCTCACAGCTATTAAGCTGCTTTACCTCTCACAATTGTTTAATTGGAACATTTAATGGTAATTAACCCACTGCTTGGTATTATTAATTTGGTTTTTAGTGTTTTTCCAAATTTTGGCAGGTCAACGCCTGAAGAAGGTTTGATTAAAAACCGAAACGTTGCGCAAATTGACCTGCCCGTTTGATTGGCCATTTGGGGAGGAGGGCAGCAAGGTATTCACCTACCCCTCCACCCTAAACACAAAATTTTGATTGTGGGGATGTGAGGGCAGCAAGGTATTCACCTACCCCTCCATCCACCACAATCATAATCAAATTTCAATGATGGGGAAGTGAGGGCAAGGAAAGTATTCACCTCCACCTCCACCCAGAATACCCAAATTGTTGTTGTTGGGATGTGAGGGCAGCAAGGTATCCACCTACCCCTCCACCCAACACAATATTAATTTAAATTTAAATATGGGGATGTGAGGTTAGGAAGGTATTCACCTCCACCTCCACCCAAAACACCCAAATTATTCAAATTATTGTCACCTCAATTGTGAGGAATTTTTTTAACAGGGGACAGCACCTATTTGGACTGTCCCCACACACAAAAAAAAACACTTTGAACTCCTTGCTTATGGTGTTGGACTCGGGGGGGAGACGGGGGGACGATCGGGGTGGCCTGTTAGGCAGGCCCGTGCACAACGTGTGTCTCTTAATTGAGACCACGGTCTGGGGACTCCAACCCTACCCCCAACCCTAAACCCAACCCCCAACCCTAACCCTAACTCTAACCCAACCCTAACCCTAGGGCCATCTGGGGGTGATGCTTTTTGCATTGCACTCTGGACCCCTGGTTTAGCTAGGAAAAGGGAACGAACCGAGCATCTCGGATACCTTGCGGTGTTAACGAAGAGGTACTTGGCTATTGCCCCTGCAACACTTCCCGGATGCGTCAATCCAGTTCTCAGACCCTAGGTGAGTATACGGCCTCCAAGGTGAGTTTTTAGCCTCCGTGGGTCTACTAGGACAGCGTTGGACTCGTTCGCGGACCTGTTCGTCGACCCTGCCAGAATGTCTCGGGAAACCTTGCGGTGTTAACAAGTGACATTCTCGGCTGGGTGAGGTTTGTAGCCGGCCTCCCTGGGTCCACTAGGACAGCACGCAGGGCGGTGGTCTGGGGCCAACAGACCTTAAATGGGGCCGAGTCTTCTACTGGTGGCTAGCACCGACCACACGACAGCACATCATGCACCACACTGCACCCACACCATGTTAGCTTCCCATTTTCACTTGTTTAGCACTTTGATAGAAATAATACTCTACAATAATAATAATGATGATGATGATGATAATAATGTTAACAATAACAGTAGCAAAATGGTAGCGTTAAAGATAGAGACAAGTTCTCTCCCATTCTGCTCTCCTTCACTTCCACTCTCTTCTTTTAAGAGCAAATTAGAGCCCATTATAGACAAATAAATAGATAGATAAAATAGGTTAATAGGCAAAATAGTTCACTGACTCCACCCATACGGAGGAGTTACTTAGCGTTAGCATTAGTTAGCTTCTGATTGGACATGGGACACAAGCCGAGGCTTGATCGACCTACGGCTGGCTGCCTCAGAGGAGGGTGTTCAGTGATCAAAGGCCGAAACACCTGTTGAGCCTGAGGTGCACTGCTGATGATGTGTCCTGAAATTCATAAAATGTTTGTTTAACAACCTTATATAAACCATTAATTATAAAATTAATTCTTTTTAAATAATAAATGAATGTATGAATGAATGAGTAAATAAATAAATGAACACACCCCCTTTCTTAGGAAAATCCTAAAACTTGGAGACTGACTCACTCAAATCAGTGGCTCACCTCCTTGTTCCTCAAGGCCCATTTGGGACCTAAATACAAACAAAGTTCTGACAGAGCGATAGCTGTAGCAATAACATGCGTCGGCCAGTGCCTTTCCCTTGGCTCCCTATCTAACCACGCAGGTTAAGACCCTGTGATGGGGAGTCATTGTATTCTTTCAAAAACCTAGCCCTAACCCCAACTCTAACCCCAACTCTAACCCCAACTCTAACCCCAAAACCTAACCCTAATCCCTAACCCGAACCCCTAAACCTAACACTAAACCTAACCCTACTCAACCACGCAGGTTAAAGATCCTGTGATGGGGGGAGTCATTGTACACTTTCCAAAACCTAACCCTAACCCAGGAACCGGGGAGAGTATCCCTGGAACACAATTGTACGGCCCGTGGGTCGACTGAGAGCGGAATCCCAAGGGATGGCCCGTGCATCTCCGGTCACGCGAGAGGGGGTGCTGGTTCCTTGCTTTTTCCCTAACCCTAACCGTAATTCAGACCGACCTCGAACTTTAGAAGAGCGCTTTAGGCTCATAACTCTAAATAGATGTTTTTTCGTTCGCCGTGGTGGCGATGGCCGAAAACAAGGCCCGAGAGGCTGGCCCGTGCACAACGTTGTCTCTGGGTCACTTCCCAGAGTTAAATTTTTTTTTTCCCCTAACCTAAACCCAACCCTAAACCCAACCCTAATCCTAACCCTAAACCTATCCCTAAACCCAACAACTAACCCTAATCTTAACCTCAGTTCTGAATCCTAACTCCAATCTTAAACACTAGCCCCCAGCCTTAAGCCTTAACCCTCACCCTAATATCTGGCTTTACATCTGTTAAAAAAAAAAAAAAAAAACCCTAATAATAATTTTTTGAAAGTGGGATATCTCTTAACCCTAACTAGTTTATTTCTTAAATATTTATTTATTGGTCTGTTTATTTATTTACTTTCTGTATAATACTAGTTTGTGTGTGTGTATGTGT
The DNA here is from genome assembly GCF_022655615.1 of Tachysurus fulvidraco. Taxonomy (NCBI): domain Eukaryota; kingdom Metazoa; phylum Chordata; class Actinopteri; order Siluriformes; family Bagridae; genus Tachysurus; species Tachysurus fulvidraco. Next base: position 10,265,277 of record NC_062533.1, read on the forward strand.
GTATAGGTACACACGTTTTGTTATATAATATAACTTATAATAGATATTATTATATATTATGTTATGTATTTTTTTAAATAAAAGGATATATAACTTTTATATATATTTTAAATACAAAACATCCTGATATATATATATAAAAACCTTAAAATGTGCTAAAAACAAAAAGAAGGGAAAACATTTTGCAAAAGAAAAGGATTTGGAGGGAAAAGAAAGGGAGGAGCCGTGTGTGTGAGAGGGAGACTATATATAGGGGAGAAGAACAGAGGCTGCTCATTTGTGGTTTGGCTTTTCACAGAGCAACATCTCTGTATTGCTTACTGCCTACTGACAATTTTATTATAAATTTTTTCTTCATTGCTGTGGATTGTGCCCTCGCCTGAAGAAGACCATAGAGGTCGCAACAGGGCACAGTTGTTGTTGTTTTTTTGGGGGGGGCTTTTTTGGTTTTAATAGTTATTTAGTTAATTTAGTTAGTTTAGTTATTTCAGTATTCCTGGGATGGACTCCAGATCCACAGCAACCCTGTGGTTGAACATGACATGAGGTACACAGATGTACAGAGTTAAGAGCCAGTCTAGGGTTAGATTTCACAGAGTAATCAGTTCAGGATTCAGTTCAGGTATATTTAATAGGACCAGGAATGGCGGACACACAGAGAGGTTCCAACAAAAGAGTGTTGGTATATTGTTAAACACTGCTATGAGGATTGAGCTGAGCCTTTAATCTTTATTGTACTGGTTATCAGGAATATGGAATAGTATCATCAGTGTATAAAGATTTCTTTATTATAAAAATGATACAACCCACACTACAGAAAACACTTCATGCAGAAGAATAGTAAATATTCTTAAAAGTAAGACTTTTAACACGTTATTTTGGGATGTTTATTTGTTTTAGACTTTTTGTCATTGTGATACACACTGGATCTCAATCTTGACAACACACACTACTTATTTTATACAAAAGTCCCATGAAATCAATTACAGACTCTTATTATTTAATATAAAATTATGTCTAAGCGACTGCCTGGGAATCTCAGGTGCTGTAAGTTTTTGACAAAGACATTCATTTACTTTACTGTCTGAATTCTGTAACATCATTTTATTATTCAGTGGCAGCGTCAGGAGAGTGAAGCTCTCCTCCATTTCACTTTGTTTTTTTCTTTTTTTTAAACTACCTGACAGCAGCGTAAAGCAGTCTGGAGGCTGGTGTAGAGGACATTTTAAATATCATGAGTGTTTTTATATAATTATGTGCTTTTACAGTAAATTCTGTGTGAAAGACTAGAGAGAAAGAACAAGAGGCCCTTATTCTAACTGTTACATTTGTACAGGCTAGAAAGATGGGAACTTTAGGGATGTGTGTGTGTGGTGTGTGTGTGTGTGTGTGTGCAGGTGCTCGATAAGAACTTGAAAATGTAATGTGGCCTTGGTGAGGTGATAACTCAAAGGGAGACATCTTCAGTAACCAGGGAGGATGCACGAACACACGCGTGCACACACACACACACACCCCTGGGGTACAAATAAGAGCGCTGAAAGACTAGAATTTGCCTCTACACAGTGAAGTTTTAGTTCTTTTTGTCAATTTAGTAAATGTTCATGACCCAACAGATAAAAAAGAAAAGAAAGGATTATTTAACCCTTTAAAAAGAATTTTAAAGAAGCATAAAGAAATAATAATGATGGGACTTGCAGTGACTGTTTACAGTAAACTCCATATGGCAGATGGGATGGTTATTAAATCAGATACAGAGAGAAGAACTAAGTGAAGTGACGTGACGTGACATACGGCTAAGTACGGTGACCCAGACTCAGAATTTGTTCTCTGCATTTAAAAGATAAAAAATGTCATGAGGACATTAAGAAAGAAGAAATTAAAATATAGAAAAATAGATCAACTACATAAAAAAGGAAGATTCTTTTAATGTTTAAAGGGATTTTAATAAAGATTTTAAAAGATGATATCTCTGTGTTGTGTGTAGATGCTGAAGGATTTGACTTTGGATTGTAAAAGATGTTAAAGTGTGAAGTTGTAGCTGAGAGGATAAAAGGATGTGATCAGTCACAGTTATTGTTACGGATCTTCTACATCTGAATATGAATGATTCAGCTCCCAAACTGCTGGAAATGTGGGACGTGTTCTAACGCTTCACCACCATAACTGCTTTATCCTGGAAAAAAGGTCTGAGGAGAGACTCCTGTCCTACACCAGACCTGGTGAGTGTCTTATTAATGCTGAAAAACACAACAGGACAGAATTACAGACACATTTAAACACATTACTTATGAACAACAGAAACATAAATACACACATTAGATGTGACATTTTACAGCACACAGTGAATATTACACAGTATCATACAGTAATGAGACAGTAAGTCAGTAACTCACTGTAGTGTCTCCAGTTTACAGTGTGGATCCTTCAGTAGATCAGAGAGCAGCTTCACTCCTGATTCTCCTGGTTTATTATCATACAGATTCAGTTCTCTCAGGTGTGATGAGGAGTTTGACCTCAGAGCTGAAGCCAGAGCAGCACAACCTTCATCTGTAATACTGCAGTCCCACATCCTGCAAGAAAGAAAACCTTCTCACACTTAACACACTCAGGTTTAGTATTGAAAACATGAACTACACAAAATCTTTATATACAGTACATTTACTCTCCATCTCACACACACAACAATGACAATATATCAGATCACTACAATTACAGTTACCACAGAGGAGAACTAGATGTTGTAGTGTTTATTAAAACTGTGTGTGTGTGTGTGTGTGTGTATATACCACAGTATCTCCAGTGTACAGTGTGGATCCTTCAGTCCATCAGAGAGCAGCTTCACTCCTGAATCCTGCAGCAGTTTATTGTCCCTCAGGTTCAGTTCTCTCAGACTGGAGGAGTTTGAGCTGAGAACTGAGGACAGAACTCTACAGCTTTTCCCTGACAGATTACACCCATGCAGACTGGAAGAGAAATGATTGAGATCAGTGTTCTGATACTTCAACACACAAACACAGCCATAATCCAGCTAAAGTTGAAGCTGTAACAGAATTGTCAGTGTGTTTGTGTCACACACACAAATCAGAGGACAGGACACCACAGAACTAACTATTACAACCCACCAATACTGAGACCATCATCAACTGAAACATCTGTAGAACTTATTCATTCTGTAACGTTACTGATGATCTGAATCCATTGTGAGTTTGTCATAATAAATCAGTTATCACAATAAAACAGCCTTGTGTTATGTTACATAAATATTAATGTAATAATTCTCATTAATAACAAGAAGGTTGTTCACACTGGACATCACATCGTGACAGTTGTGACAGAGTTCCTCTACCCGGCTGGTCTGAAGGCATTGCTCAGGCTGTTTGGCTCGGTTCTGGACTTTACCGGGCCTTCTGCCCAGCTGAGGACGTCGCTCGGCTCTGTTGCTCGGCTTCGGCCTTGCCGTCATGTTAATTGCACCCTGCTGTTTTTTGTTAATAAATTGTGTGTGTTTATGGTGATTACACAGAGGACACGCCCCCTACAATTAGAGCTTACTTGGGACTATAATCTTTTGTCCTGTTTCAGTGATGTGTCTGGTTTACGTCATCAGCAGTCATGTTAGTCACAGTCAGGTGTGAAATGAACATGACCGAGGTGGTTTATTTACTCTATCATTGTTTTTCTATAAGTTGTGTTTGTAGAAGGACTTTAAAAGTTGATAGATTGAGCACACGTAGTCTAATAAAAGTATAAATTATACAAAAGGACAGCTGACAGAACTGAAAGTTTAGTGTTTTTTAGTCTCTAAAGAAATTACAGCTTTTCTGTTTACTGTGTTTGTTAAAGGAAACACAGCATGAACCCAGTCGAGTATTACAGACTAAACTTTATATATCACTAATATAGTGTGTGTGTGCGTGCATGCGTGTGTGTACCTCTGTATCTCCAGTGTGTGTGTGTGTGTGTGTGTACCTCCGTATCTCCAGTGTACAGTGTGGATCCTTCAGCCCATCAGAGAGCAGCTTCACTCCTGAATCCTGCAGCAGTTTATTGTGACTCAGGTCCAGTTCTCTCAGACTGGAGGAGTTTGAGCTGAGAACTGAGGACAGAACTCTACAGCTTTCCTCTGTCAGATTACACTTATACAGACTGGAAGAGAAATGATGAAATATCAGAACACTGATCTCAAACACACACACAGCCATAATCCAGCTAAAGTTGAAGCTGTAACAGAAATGTCAGTGTGTTTGCGTCACACACACAAATCAGAGGACAGGACACCACAGAACTAACTATTACAACCCACCAATACTGAGACCATCATCATCTGAAACATCTGTAGAACTTATTCATTCTGTAACATTACTGATGATCTGAATCCATTGTGAGTTTGTCATAATAAATCAGATATCACAGCCTTGTGTTATGTTCCATAAATATTAATGTAATAATTCTCATTAACAACAAGAAGGTTGTTCACACTGGACATCACATCGTGACAGTTGTGACAGAGTTTCACTTGTAAAAATGTTTTCAGATGTTCTCTTGTCTACAGTACAGTGACATGTTAACATCTCACAATGAACATGTGTATATGTTTTAATCAGTTACATCAGTTTAATGTTTTAATAAAACAGTCGTTTGATCAATTAAGGTTTGTGGATGATGGATGGAGGGATGGACTAATGGATAGATTGATGGTCGGATGAGTTTACTTTTTAGAATATAAAGAGAGAGTGATGGAAGCACAAGTGTTAAAGTTTTTATAGGAGATTTTCCAGGACATTGATTGGCTCATTAACACCATTAATTCAGGCTTTTGAAAGTTCCATGTAGATTACATCTATATAGGACAGAGTCCATGCTCTTATACAGAGAGAGAGAGAGAGAGAGAATTAAAATGCTGGTGATCAGGGTTGTAAGACGTATGTTGAATGTTGGAGCAAACGGTAACTGAATCCAGATTAGTGTTAATTTCATCACTTATTTTTAATTTAATCTTAGTCTTGGGCCAAATGTCCTTGTTAGTTTTAGTCATATTTAGTCATTCACATCTTTTTTTTTATTATGATGTGATTCCCAATCTCCGGGGAAGAGGTTTTGGGTAAAGAGTTTTTTCTGTCACCACTTTTGAATAAGAAACAATATCAAGGCTATAAAACTTGTCAAAACTCTGAATCACAAAAGTATCAGTGAGAAGTTGAGAACACGTTTAAACAGTACACACACTCGGACTTTAAACAGTACACACACTCGGGCTTTAAACAGTACACACACTCGGGCTTTAAACAGTACACACACTCGGGCTTTAAACAGTACACACACTCGGGCTTTAAACAGTACACACACTCGGACTTTAAACAGTACACACACTCGGACTTTAAACAGTACACACACTCGGACTTTAGACAGTACACACACTCGGACTTTAAACAGTACACACACTCGGACTTTAAAGAGTACACACACTCGGACTTTAAACAGTACACACACTCGGACTTTAAACAGTACACACACTCGGGCTTTAAACAGTACACACACTCGGGCTTTAAACAGTACACACACTCGGGCTTTAAACAGTACACACACTCGGGCTTTAGACAGTACACACACTCGGACTTTAGACAGTACACACACTCGGACTTTAAACAGTACACACACTCGGACTTTAAACAGTACACACACTCGGACTTGATGCACATCACATGTGTTACTTTACTGATACTGCTTTTAATCGTAATGTACAGACCGGACATCGGGACATCAGCTGTCATGTACAATAAAAGCGCAGCGACAGGAAATAGCATTTAACACAAAAAGCCGCCTAGCCGCACTATTTTCTTTAGCGGGAGCAACAGCGCAAAGCCGTGAACTCGTCCTGAATATTTTAAAGGCATAACAGCTGATGAACAAACAGAGACAATTGTAGACGTCTTTTTTCGTCAACAATAATCCATGTTAATTTAGTCTTAGTCAGCGTTTTTGGACAGTGATGCAGTCTCGTCTTAGTCATGAAAAAAAAGGTTGTTGAACATATTTCGTCTCGTCTCGTTTGACGAAATTAACACTAATCCAGATCGTGCTCTAAATCTGGATCATCTCACCACCATAAACAAATGAATAAAAGTGTATATTTCTGTAAGGAGTTCCACATGACTGTCTAATTTTATTTCCTCAAGGATTTGTAGTTTAACAGATTTATCTATACACAGATTAACTTTGTGGAGGACTGTATGTTATTATAGCGGGCATCACCAAATGGCGGACCGAGTGACGGGTCTGCCCGGATATTAAGCATCTCCTTATTATAATCTAATATTATAAGATTATAAGCTCTTTGATATTAATAAAAAAGATAAATCTTTCGTTAATGTGCAGTTAATCTAGTTATTACAGTTAATCTAGTTATTACAGTTAATCTAGTTATTACAGTTAATCTAGTTAGTACGACAGGAGCGTCATCAAAAGCCAAGCCAAAAACAGATTGTTTCTGTTCCATACTCCAGAGCAGAAGGTGGCAGTAATGCACCTAATTACGCTGGTTTCCAGCCGCTATTAAAAACCAAGAAGAAGAAGAGATGGATTGTTTACCTTTCAGCAACAGAGAATAACGAGTGTAAGAGAGAGAGAGGAGATGAGAGAAAATCGGACATTTAAAGATGAATGGACATTTAAAGATGAATGGACATGTAAAGATGAATGGACATGTAAAGATGAATGGACATGTAAAGATGAATGGACTGACCAGTACATGTCCATTCTGCCTGCAACCAGTTCTAAACCTTTGTGTCTCATGCTGTGAAAAGGCGGCTGTTGAATTCTTTGTAGTAGGTGGGAGGAGCTTTGTCTCCATCAGCTGTGTTAAAGTGTTAATTAGTGGCTCTTTGTTCAGTGTGACATCCAACAGCTCATGGAGAGATTCACAGTTGATTAGGGTGACCAGACGTCCTCCTTTGCCCGGACATGTCCTTTTTTGAAACCTAAAAATGTGTCCAGGTGGAATTTCTAAATCGTCCGGGATTTTGTTATTCTAGCCTCAAACGTGTTTACGGCGAATTTGCATTGCTCTCTCTTTCATTCACATACTAGTCACCCCCCCCCCCCACAGTTCGCTTTGTATTGAGTGGAAGTGTAGGGTGTAGAGCTACCGTCATTGGTCGATATTATTCTCTGTACACATTTAATTGGTCAGTCACCTCAAGCGTGAACTTCCTTGTTTACCCCTGGCAAAGCGCATGGCTACCCGGCATCTTCAGCCATGTCGAAACGCAAGTGTAAGTTCACTGACGAATTAAAACAAAAATTTCCATGTTTTCGTGTCGGTCGAGATCAATATGAAGCTGAGTGCAAAGCAGGTACTTACGTGTCGGTCGCATATAAAGGTGCCAACGACCCAGAGGCACACATAGGTTCAGCAAAGCATCGAAAGGCAGCGAGGGGCGAGAGCTTATCAGCTAAAGTGAGGGAGTTTTTCGTAAGTAAAAAGGAAAGTGCAGCTGTCACTGCTGCTGAGGCTGCCGATGCTCTCCACACGTTAAGCACCACGAAAGCTACAGGTCATTGGACTGCACATCTATTGTGATTGGAAAAATGGAGGCGTGCAAACTAAATTACTTGAAATTAAAAACACCCCAAATGAATCAGCTATTTCACAGTACATAAAAGACACACTGGAAAAGAAAGGGATATTTTCTAAATGCATTGCATTTACTGGTGACAACTGCAACACAGATTTTGGAGGAATCCAGCGTAATGAGATTGGGAAGAATGTTTTTGCAAATTTAAAGAAGTCTCTGCAGAACACAGCTCTTATTGGTGTCGGCTGCCAGCACATATTCTGAACAATTGTGTTCACCACGGAGCAGACACACTGGATGTTGACATTGAGCATGGAAAGTGTTCTTTTTGTCACAGGAAAAACCACCAATGCACATCAGGAAGTTTTTTGAAGATGAGTTGAGTGAGATTTACCTCTGGCAAATGCATTCATGTGTGTATTTCAGTCGAAAATTCAAGAGATGGAGAGAGAGAACAACTCAGTTGTGGAAGTAAAGAGGAGTCTATAAGAGGGGATGTGGTAGCTCAGTGGTTAAGGTGTTGGGCTACTGATCGGAAGGTCATGGGTTCGAACCCCAGGTCCACCAAGCTGCCACTACTGGGCCCCTGAGCAAGGCCCTTAACCCTCAGTTGCTCAGTTGTAAGTCACTCTGGATAAGGGTGTCTGCTAAATGCCGTAAATGTAAATGTATACAGTGTCCATAGCATGCTTCATGAACGCAAGATGAACAACTTCATGCCTCTTAAAGTCAAAAGTATTCTGGCACAAAATCAGAAGGATGGGTATGGTCAAAGGTACAGGGCCTGTACAGTACATGTTTGGACTATCTAGAGAGATGGATGGCACCCATGGAGGAGTTTTCCACTTTTATGTGGATGGATCTGAGTGAGATTCCTGACTGGAATGACGTAGAGGTCTGTATCAGGCACCTAGCTGACTTCAGTGATCTACAAGCACACCAGAGGTGGACCAAAGTCTTTGAAAGATCCAAAAGTGTTGATTCATTCAGAGCTGCTTAAGATGGCACAGTTTTTTTTTGCCGTACCTGCTCAGAATGCAAATGTTGAGCGTATCTTTTCACTGATGCAAGCCCAGTGGACCAGGGAGAGGAATCGCTTGTCTGTTGATTCACTGAAGGGGATTCTGTGCACTCAGTACAATTACAAGCACATAACCTGCAAAGACTTCCATTCTTACTTAATGAGCAATCATAGACTGTTGGGAAAGATTCAGTCCTCTGAAAAATATGCCCCACGTGAGGAGGACTGAAAAGTATCATCCATTGTTCACCCACTTTAAAAATGTCTTATTTTGTGCAATTAGGTTTTATTTTTTTACCATTGTTGTGACTAAACTTTACATTGTGTACAAATGTATAATTTGTTTTTGCACATTTAAAACTTTCAAGTGTTCAAAATAGCCTTTGAGGCAGTGTTTTTCTGTTAGTGTTGGACCAGCCAATAGAGCTCATAATCATACAGTCACCATGTCTGACACATTTGTATGAATTCCACAAACACCCACCCCCCACCCCCCACCCGCTGAAGTGTCCACTTTTTCACACACCCAAATCTGGTCACCCTAGGGTTGATGAGTGCTTGAACTTGTAAGTTTATATTATATTCATTTCTGTATATATTTAAGTTATGTAATGCTTGTAATGTTTTGTTTGATTTAGACACCATACAACTCTGGTCTCATGACTGCCTGATAATAAAATGTTAAGGAACTGGATTATTTGGAGCTTCTGTGTTTTAATGATCACACCATCCTGGTAGCACTTTGCCTGAACTAGCCTCTATCCTTATCAGTAACTTATAGTGGTGTTAATAAAAAGTGGCAACGTTAAGCATCACTATTGCCCCTTTACCACCGAGGCAGTTTGAGTGCAGGTTCGGAGACTAATTTAGAACCAGTTCTTTCTGTTTCGACTGCCAACGCACCGGCTCTGATCCAGGAAAAGTGGTTCTTAAGTAGCACCAAAACGTTGCTGGTCTAGACTTGAGAACCACTTGCGTCAGGAGCTGGGGCGGGGCTGTGGGCGGGGTTACTGTTAGCGCCTTTGATAATATACCTCAAGTATACTAATGTTTAATACATTTTTACTTTACCGCGATATGATACATTATGGGGGTCACAGTGGCTTAGTGGTTAACACGTTCGCCTCACACCTCCAGGGTTGGGGTTCGATTCCCGCCTCCGCCTTGTGTGTGTGGAGTTTGCATGTTCTCCCCGTGCCTCGGGGGTTTCCTCCGGGTACTCCGGTTTCCTCCCCCAGTCCAAAGACATGCATGGTAGGTTGATTGGCATCTCTGGAAAATTGTCCGTAGTGTGTGTGTGTGTGAGTGAATGAGAGTGTGTGTGTGCCGTGTGATGGGTTGGCACTCCGTCCAGGGTGTATCCTGCCTCGATGCCCGATGACGCCTGAGATAGGCACAGGCTCCCCGTGACCCGAGAAGTTACGGATAAGCGGTAGGAAATGAATGAATGAATGATACATTATCAGCACACATGATAGTAGGTAGCTACATGCTAAGGCTTTTTTTTTTTTCTGTGTTAACAATAAAATAATGTTAAGTACTTTATCGATTACAACCTCCGTTTATACAGATTACATGGAGCTGCACGTACACGTTTTATTCGCCGCGTTTGGGTGTTAACGTAGGTTCACAAAGCCATGAGCATTAACAGTAAAGCAACAGAAAGCACCCAGTTCTTTCCAATGGAAAAGAGGCAAATATGAGACCAAACACGGGTCGTTTGAGGAAATGTACCCGCAGAAGTCAGCAGTGAGGGCACCAAAGAGCATCTCCACATGAGCATGAGACTGGCACTAACCCCATTTAAGCCAAGATCCAACCTGCTGGCAGGACAGTTACATGTCCATGTCTCTCAGTAGGAACAGAAGATGGAAAGGGAGTAAGGAGAGGTGGAAAGGAGAGAGGTAAAATGGAGCTGCTCAAAGCTCTGCACTTTTCTGTTATTCAGTAAATTCTGCCCTGTTCTATTTTACCTGAAATGTCCTTTAGCCTAAAGTTCTGTGTTATTAATGTAGTTAATGTTTAAAAAAGCGGCAGCTCAAAAGTCTTCTGTTTCATTTTGTTCTTGAAGATTAAAAAAGTTCAATAAAAAGTCAGTTTACTGTAGTGTTTATAAGGAGCTGATCAGTTCTCCACTCTATAGTGACCCCAGCTAGCAGGTCCAGCAGAATCCCACCTACTCCGTACCATTTGATGCTTTACCGACGGTAGCTTTGTCTGTAGTTTCCTATTCGTGAGCATTTCCCCCAGTGAAAGTCCATTCTCCAGTGGTGAAGCTATATAGTTCAGACGGATCACTCCCTGTCTCAGTGGCTTTTATTAGAAGGTGTTTCACTATTTTAACTCCTTTCTCTGCTAAACCGTTGGACAATGCCTTCCAAAAGGTGTGTTGAAGGTGCATCATTTTGTGCTTTTCTCATCTAGGACTATCTGGTAAAATCCTGATGAGGCATCCAGTTTGGAGAAATAACATGTTCCACTCATTGCACTAATGTCTGACTTTGTTGGAAGTCTGTAGTGCTCACGTTGGATGGCCTTGTTTAAGTCTTTTGGATCTATACACAGATTTAGATCTCCATCTGGTTTTATCTCAGGGTTAGATTTCATTCTGTAGGTTCTATTTTTCTGATTATTCCTTCCTTTATCAGACCTTCTATTTTCTCTCAGTCTTTCTTTTAATGCTAATAGCACCCTTCCTGCTGGATGTATGGAAAGGCAATGCAAGTTTATTTGTATAGCACATTTCATACACAGACGTCATTCAAAGTGCTTTACATAGAAATTAGAAAACAGTTTATAAGAGAGAAAAAAAAGATATATTTAGAAATAAGACACATGATAAAATCATAATAAAAACAAAGAAGCATTTAAGGAAAATAAATGTGATTTTAATAAAAACAGTTTAAAATATGTTAAAAAGAATAAAACAGGAGTAAAAGTGATTTGGATAAAAAGCACAGTCAGGGTGAAGCAGCACAGTCAGGGTGAAGCAGCACAGTCAGGGTGAAGCAGCACAGTCAGGGTGACGCAGCACAGTCAGTGTGACGCAGCACAGTCAGTGTGACGCAGCACAGTCAGTGTGACGCAGCACAGTCAGCGTGAAGCAGCACAGTCAGGGTGAAGCAGCACAGTCAGTGTGAAGCAGCACAGTGCTCATTCAGTAAATGCAGAGTTAAACAGATGTGTTTTTAATCTTGATTTAAAAGTGTCTACTGTTGAAGCACATCTGATCTCTTCTGGAAGCTGATCCCACCTCTAGGTGGCGTAATAACTAAATGCTGACGCACCTTGTTTTGAGTGAACCCTTGGTATCTCTAACTGACCTGAGCCTAATGATCTGAGTCGTCTGCTTGGTTTATATTCAGTTAGCATATCTGTAATGTATTTCGGTCCTAAGCCATGAAGTGATTTATAAACCAGTAACAATACTTTAAAATCTATTCTAAATGTAACTGGAAGCCAGTGTAAGGACCTGAGGACTGGAGTGATGTGCTCAGATGTTTTGGTTCTGGTCAGAATTCTGGCAGCAGCAAAAAACAGGGCTGGAAATGTGCGTACGCCAGTTTTCACGCAAAGGTTGTGATCTATAAAAAACAAACTTGACGGGAAAATGTGCACCTTTAAGCAAACTTTGAGACTTGCGTACACACATTCTGGTGACAAAGGGAATTGGCGACACAGATGGTGAGGTCGTGAACTGAAGTTAGATTGTAGAAAATTCATGTGAGAAGAACGATTATAAGAATTAATGACATTTAATTTTCACTCCATTTCATACGTTATTATCCACATTATCATGAAAATTAATTCCAACAGTGTTATTTGTGCCAATTGTTTTAGGCTATATACATCTAGTAAAATCCAAATGTAATTCAAAATGTATTTAAAAACAAAATAATGCTCAGCGCTGCCTTACAGTCACATTGTCCACAACGGGAGCGCAGGAGGAGATGGCGTGACTACATGTGATACAGAATAGCATGAAATACCCTTTTATTAGAGAACTACAGAACACAGTGTACAAACTAAATATTTTCCTTAATGTACATCATAAAATGTCAAAGTCTGCAAATACAGTCATGAAGCACAATCGCTCCTCATCATCAGTCCTAACTATTACGGTGTTCATTACAAAACCGTTGTGAGGAAGCATGTGCTCGTTATAACATTTTTGTCTTAAATTTTCGCCCACAAATCAATTCTGTGATTTTGTCAAGGTGTTAACGATCAGTCTAATTGCTAGAAACATATAAATCCTCCAGTGACCAGGGTATGTAATGCTTCATGATGGCACTGCTGGCACTGTTGGAGGATTACGCCAATGGGAGAATAAGGAGAGAACGAGTTTTCAGGGACCATGATGATTTCCTGGCCCATTATGATGACTGGCTCATAAGCCGATTTAGATTCCCTAGAGCTGTGCTCTTAGATCTATGTGTTGAATTGGGTCCAGTATTAGAGAGGGCAACACGCCGGAACCATGCCATCCCAGTCCAAATACAAGTCCATGGTCTAAAACCTTTTTGTATATGAAATAATTCTATTGGAATCTATCATCTCACCCTATAGGTCTGGTATATCACAGCCGTCCCTGAGTGCCATAATATCTGTTGTTTGGAATGGTATACTTAATATGGGTCGTCGGTACATCAGGTTCCCTACACTGTGTGAGATACATCAGGTTCCCCTACACTGTGTGAGATACATCAGGTTCCCCTACACTGTGTGAGATACATCAGGTTCCCCTACACTGTGTGAGATACATCAGGTTCCCCTACACTGTGTGAGATACATCAGGTTCCCCTACACTGTGTGAGATACATCAGGTTCCCCTACACTGTGTGAGATACATCAGGTTCCCCTACACTGTGCGAGAACAGGCCGAAATTAAAATGCAATGTCTGGTTTCCCAAATGTAATCGGCACAATTGACTGCGCTCATGTTGCTATAAGGGCACCATCTGAAAATGAATTTGCTTATGTTAACAGAAAGCATGTGCATTCTATTAATGTGCAAATCAGATGTGACTCCAACACGACCCTCACAAACATTGTGGCACGCTGGCCTGGTTCAACACATGATTCCTTTATCTTGACACATAACAGTGTAGGGAACAGACTAAATGCAGGCGCAGTATGTGATGGCTGGCTTCTTGGTGAGTTTAACAGTATTAAAAAGTAGAAAATGTAACAATTTTGTTTTTAATATAATTATAACAATGTTGTTTTTAATATAATTATAACCTACAGGTGACAGTGACTACCCCCTGAGACGCTGCTCCTCACCCCATTATTAAACACACAGAGGAAACTCATTATAACGAGGTCCACTCTCGTGCCCGCGCAGTGATTTGCATTGACTATTTATGGTTAAAAATGGGCGTGTACAGGGCGGGATCTGAGGCTGGTTCACGTACGCACATCTGCGGGTGATCTGTGATTTATAAAGGGAACATTGCTTACAGGTGTGCGTACGCACCGTTTTATAAATCGCAATTTTTTTTGGCGTACGCCATTTTTGGCTTTTGGGCGTACATAAACTTTTAGTAGGGATCCTACACACGGTTTTATAAATGAGACACCAGGTTTTAAGCAGTTAGGTACCTTTTTGAGAAAGGATGTGGGGAGGGTGTCAAGGCTGCAAGTTGATGCTTTAAGATGTTGTACTCTTTCTTCCAGGGTTTTTACATCAATTATGTCAAATTCTGAGAAAATGACAAATTTTTGAGGTTGTTGTAGTGAGGTCTGACTGACCACATTACAATATGAGGCCGTATTGATTGCTATTGTGATATTACTTATTTTCTAGTTACTTGATTTGGGGGGTTTGTTAGTCCCTCTACAGCAGCAAAAAGAGTGCGAGTGTTATTTATGTTGTTTATAATGTTTGAGAAGAAGATCTGTCTAGCTGTGCCTAGTTCTACATTGAAAGCACAAAGACTGTCCTTATAGATGCTGTAATGTAAAGTTTTGTTTTCCGCCACATACATTCAGCTTTTCTCCATGTTCCTTTCATGCTCTGTACCGCTGTTGTGTTTCTCCAAGGTGCTTTACGTCTGCCAGTGATCATCCTGACCTTTACTGGAGCTATACCATCAATAACATCTTTAAATTTTAAGTTAAAATTTTCAAGGAGAACATCAACAGAGTCTGCTGATATGTTTGGCAACGTTGATATAGCATTCATAAATACCTCACTTCTTCTTCTTCTTCTTCTTCTTCTTCTTTCGGCTTTTTTTTCCTCTGAACATGTCCAAACCATCTTAATCTGGCCTCCCTAACTTTGTCCCCCAAACATCCAACATGAGCTGTCCCTCTGATGTACTCGTTCCTAATCCTGTCCAATCTTGTCACTCCCAAAGAGAACCTCAACATCTTCAGTTCGGCTACCTCTAGCTCTGACTCTTCTTCAGTGACACAGTCTCTAAACCATACAGCATGGCCGGTCTCACCACTGTACTGTACACCTTCCCCTTGATTCTCACTGATTAATTCCTATCACACAGAACCCCTGACACCTTTCTCCACCCACTCCAACCTGCCTGCACTCGCTTCTTTACTTCTTTCCCACTCTCTCCATTACTCTGGACTATTGACCCCAAGTACTTAAACTCCTGTACCTTCTTCACCTCTTCACCCTGTAACCTTACTGTTCCACTTCCCTCCCTTTCATTCACACACTTGACTTTCATCCCTCTTCTCTCCAGCGCAAACCTCCACCTGCTCCCTGCTCTCACTACAGACCACAATGTCATCTGCAAACATCATCGTCCATGGAAACTCCTGTCTGACCTCCTCTGACAACTGGTCCATCACTATAGCAAACAGGAAGGGGCTCAGAGCCGATCCCTGATGCAGTCCCACTTCCACTTTGTACTCCTCGGTCTGACCTACAACACACCTCACCACTGTCCTGCTCCTCTCATACATGTCCTGCTCCTCTCATACATACTTCTCTGCTACTCCTGACTTCCTCATACAGTACCACAGCTCTTCTCTTGGCACCCTGTTATACACTTTCTCCAAGTCTACAAACACAACTCCCGCTGACCATCCCTATATTTCTCCAGCAACATTCTCAGTGCAAAAATTACATCTGTTGTGCTCTTTCTGGGCATGAAGCCATACTGCTGCTCACAAATTCCTCAGGCATCCTCTCACTCTCTAACCCTGTTGAACAAACTAGTTAAAAATCCCACTGCTGCCTCTCCTAGACACTTCCAGACCTCTACCGGGATGTCGTCAGGGCCAACTGCCTTTCCACTTTTCATCCTCTTCAAAGCCTTCCTGACATCCTTTCTAATCCTATCTACTTCCTGTTCCACAGAGTTCACCCCTTCTACTCTTTTCCCCTCTCATTTTCCTCATTCATCAGCTCCTCAAAGTATTCCTTCCATCTCCTCTGTACACTCTCCTCACTCGTGAGCACCCTTCCATCTCTATCCTTAATAATTCTAACTTGCTGCACATCCTTCCCATCTCGATCCCCCTGCCTAGCTAACCTGTACAAGTCCTTCTCTCCTTCTCTAATGTCTAACCTAGTGTACAACTTGTCATATCCCTTCTGCTTGGCCTTAGACACCTCCCTCTTCACTCTGCACTGTAACTCCTTGTATTTCTGTCTATTCTCTTCAGTCCTGTCCATATCCCACTTCTTCTTGGCTAATCTCTTCCTCTGGATACTATCCTGAACTTCCTCATTCCACCACCAAGTCTCCTTATCTCCTTTCCTCCTTCCAGATGACTCACCCAGCACCTTTCTCCCTGTCTCCCTGATCACTTCTTCTGTAGATTCCCAGTCATCTGGCAGCACTACCTGACCACCCAGAGCCTGTCTAAATTCCTCACAACATTCCTCCTTTTTCAGCTTCCAAGACTTGGTTTTCTTCTTTGAGCTCTTCCTCTTACAGACCACCAGAGTCATCCTACACACCACCATCCTATGCTGTCTGGCTACACTCTCTCCAACTACCACTTTACAGTCACTAATCTCTTTCAGATTGCCTCTTCTACATAGGATGTAATCTACCTGTGTTCTCCTACCTCCACTCTTGTAAGTCACTCTATGTTCCTCCCTCTTCTGAAAATAAGTGTTAACCACAGCCATGTCCATCCCCTTAGCAAACTCCACTACCATCTGTCCTTCAAGGTTCCTTTCCTTAACTCCAAACTTGCCCATCACCTCCTCATCACCTGTGTTCTCCTCACCAACATGTCCATTAAAATCCGCTCCTATCACCACTCTCTCACCTGTGGGAATACTCTCCATCACCTCATCTAATTCACTCCAGTATCTCTCTTTCTCCTCTAACTCACAACCTACCTGTGGGGCATAACCACTAACAACATTCAACATCACCTCTTCAATCTCTAACTAACCTCTCTATTTATCGGGGCTTGGGACCGGCACAGAAGTCACTGGACTGTGACCCCCATGGCTAGATTATTCATAAATACCTCACTGGTGTTTTCATTTATGAACCTTTTTTTGACATAGACAGATCAATAAATCAAAGTAAACACAGAAATGGTCAGATAGCGCTTCATCCTTTCTAACAGTGGATGGAATGTTTAGACACTTGCTAATGAGCAAATCAAGAGTGTGTCCCCTATTGTGTGTAGGACCTTGCACATGCTGGGTCAGATCAAAAGTTTTTAAAACATTTAACAGTTCAGTTGCAGTATTGTTTTCTGCATTGTCTATATGAATGTTGAAATCTCCAGCAATAACAAAATAATCAAATTCAGAGGAGATTGTTAATAAAAGTTCTGTGAAAAGTTGGGTGTATTTGGGAGGCCTATAAATAATTGTAAACAGAATGTGTGGTGTACCTTTTAGAGCAATACACAAATATTCAAAAGATTGGTAATCACCAAGTAACATGCTTGCATTGAAAGGCATCTTTGAATAAAGCAGCTATTCCTCCACCTCTTCTAACAGCTCTACAGACACTTATAAAAGTAAAGTTGGGTGGCAATGATTCATTGAGGACTGTAGCGCTGCAGCTGTCATCTAACCAGATTTCATTTAGAAACATGAAGTCCAGGTTGGTAGTGGTGATAAGATCATTAAGTAAAAATGATTTGTTCTTTAATGAACGGATGTTCAGAAGTGCTAAATTAACAGTAACTTTTATTGGCCCTGTATCCATCTCAGAATGACGTCTAATAGGCAGTAGATTAGATAGAGTTGATTCTGGTGTTCCTGGAGGCTCAGGGGTGCTATCTAGCAGTAGAATTGGGGATGGGTTTAGGGGTTGGGGTTAGGTTAGGATAAGGTTTGGGTTAGAATAGGGGTAGGGTTAAGGTTTTTGGAAGTATACAATGACATATGGTTAGGTTTAGGGTTGGGGATGGGTTGAGGGTTAGGGTAAGGGTAGGGATTATCATTGGGGTTGGGTTAGGATAAGGGTTGGGGATCAGGGTTGGGATTAGGGTTGGGGTTAGGGTTTAGGAAAGGGGATGGCTTTTAGGATAAGCAATTGGTTTAGGATTATGGTTGGGTTTTGGGGCTAGGATAAGGGTTAGGGCTGAGGTTAGGATTAGGGTTGGGGTAAGTGTTGGGTTTTAGAGTTATTGTTAGGGGTTTGGGTTAGAATAAGGGATGGGTTTCTCGGTTATGGGTTCAGTTTAGGATAAGGGTAGGGTTGGGGGTAGGATAAATGTTGGATGTTAGGTTTAGGATTAGGGTTGGGTTTAGGTAAGTAAGTAAGTAAAGTTTATTTATATAGCACCTTTCACAGATAGAATCACAAAGTGCTTTACAAAATATAACAATAAAACAATCTTACAAAGTAAAAGAGAAATTTATAGAGATGATAAAACTACAATTATAAAACAATAAAAACACACTACAACAGAGATGAAAGCATAAAAGCCCAATCAGCTAAAAGCTTGTCTAAATAAGAGTGTCTTCGGTTGCTTTTTAAAGGAATCAGCAGAATCAGCCACACGCAGAGACAGGGGCAACGCATTCCACAATCTGGGGGCCACAGACTGAAAAGAAAGATCCCCCTGAGTTTTAAAATGGGTTTTAGGGACCACAAGCAGATTTTGACCTGATGACCTCAATGCTCTTGAAGAGCCATAAGGGGCTCCAGGTATTAGGGTTGGGGTTAGGGTTGGGTTTTGGGGTTACGATTAGGGATGGTTACGATTAGGGATGGGTTTAGGGGTTAGGGTTAGGGTTGATGTTAGGATAATGATTGGGATTAGAGCTGGGTTTAGAATAAGGGTTGGGATTAGCATTGGGGTTAGGAATGGGGTTGGGGTAAGTGTTGGGGGTAAAAGATGGGTTTAGGGTTAGGTTTGAGGTACGAATTAGAGTAGGGTTAAGATAAGGGTTGGGTTTTGGGGTTAGGATTAGGGCTAGGTTTATGGAAGTATACAGTACAATGACCTAGGGTTAGGGTTGGGTGTGGGTTTATGGTCAGGAATAGGGTTGGGGGTTAGTATTAGGGTTGGGATTGGGGTTGTGGTTAGGATAAGGGTTTGGGGATAGGATTAGGGCTGGTGTAAAAACTCAGAGCCGACCTCCGAGTGGACACATCGCAGAGTGAAAAACAGCCAAATTAGTACTCGTTAATATTATTAACTTTAATTATTCAATTAATTAATCACAATTTAAACTAAACTACTAAACTGTATACTAATACTATAATTCATCTACATAAAACAATAAGAAGAATTTCCAGACCTGGATGAGAATGAGCAAAACTTCTTTATTGGAGCTGATCAGCCACCGCTTCAGGGAAAAACTTCTAAGTCGAAAGTAATCAAAGAAAAAACGAACACCTCCCTAGAAAATCTCCTCAATATATACCTCTAGGTGCCGTCTATACTGTAACTTCATAATCCACCTGACCTGTCTGACTTTGTCCCTGACTCTACAGAATCGCCTCGTGACCCCCCCCAAATGTCCCCGAAAAACAAGCCTGCCTTTTATTTTTTTCTGTTGTTTTTCCAGATGTACTTCTGCCTTATTAAAAAATGTGCTGCGCTGTCAAACCTGTTGTTACAAATGTGCTCCAGAGATCGTTTTTTTTCCTGTCCTTTTTGTTCGTCTCTCTTGCCACTCATCACACAGAAGACACGTATTGTGGCCTAATCTCCCTTTACAGCTACAATGGGTGAGTTTTCCTCTTTCTTTTCTATATTTTTCTTATTTTTCTTTAAATGATTTCCACTGATTATATGCCTCTATATGTATATATTAGACATGAGCCGGATACTCGGCTGAAACGAGTATCCGGTACGGATAAAGCACTTCTGCCGAGTACGAGTATTATACAAGTAATACGAGTCAATATCTGTGCTCGGATTGAATGAAAATCAACATTGGGTATCTGATTGTGTCAGCGTTCTGTGATAGGCTAGTCACAGCGCCCCTCCCCCACACACATACACATGTATTGTATTGTTGTGTCTCGCGCTGCTCACTCACAGTCACACACACAACAGCTCTCTGTCTCTCCCTCAGTCACTCGGGTTCGCGGGCCGTTAACGTTTAGGGTTTCTTCAACTTTTTACTTCGGGTTGTAACGTTAATAATACGTACTTACTAACCAGTAGAGTAAACGCTGGTAAACGTGGGTTCGTTCAGACGTGGTGCTTGCTTGGTAGAATGCGACTCGCATTGCGTCTCTGCCTGTCTGAGATTTTTTCTTTTTTAAACCTTCAGCTGTCTCTAACCAGTAACCAGACACTGAGTGTCTGACGCGTTCTTGCTGTATTTCATAAACACATAAAGGTAGTAAGTTAGTGTTATAAATATTACAAATTAATTATTAAGCTACTCACACACACCTGGTGTGGAAATAAAAAAATAAAAAAGAACCAAAAAAAATTTAAAAAATAACACTGGTCATAAAAAAATTGAAAGTGATGTTGTTCATTACATTTTACTTCAGAATTGCACTTCTGCATTGTTTTGTTTTCATTGTTGCAAAACTTGTTCTGTAATATAGTTTGTTTGCTTTTGTGACCAAAACCATTGATCTGAAGCTCAATCCTGATGATGTCCTGTAAATATTTTTCTAATCAGCAATAAATATAACAATTTCTGAACAACCCATATCAATTGCATGCTTAAAATAACATACTGGTTAAAGCCCCGCCCATTTCAAGACAATCCCCACCTACTTCCGGGTTAGGTCACACCCACTCCAAGTACAGATACGGATACAGATAATTCATATGGTATACAGATACAGATAATGCTGTACTCGCTCATCCCTAGTGTGTGTATATATATATATATATATATATATATATATATATATATATATATATATATGATAACCATGACTCTCGCACTACTCCTTACATGAGGCCTGTGTCAGGTGAACTACTGGCAGGATACCGTCGTTTTCAGCTATCTCATATCACCCATGAACTTTCAACCAGAGGACTCAGACAGATGGCTGCCCTCATGCTGAACCTTGCCGCACTGAGCTGGGATCACCTGCCTCTCCTCCAGCATCCTCTCCCTCTGAGTCGTCCAAACCTGGATCTCCAGACTACACTCCTCCTTCTCCTAGGCCTAGGCCTTGCTGCGCCTACTAAGTTTATGCTTTCACTAAACCCAATAAACTACCTTTTTCTGTTAACACTTGTCCCAAGAATATATTATTATATAGTATACTATATTATTATCATATAGCTCTATACTATTACAACATCTGGCCTACCCCCATATGTCTAATGACATCAATTGTACTATTAGTTTATATTATATTATATTATATTTTCTATATTATCACATTTCAAGATTCTCAAGATTTTTCCCAACACTGGGGTTAGGATTAGGGTTGGGAGTTAGGATAAGGGATGGGTTTAGGATAGGGAATGGGTTGGGGTTAGGATAAGGGATGGTTTAGGGTAAGGGTTGGGGATAGGATTAGTGTTGGTATAGTATTAGTGCTGGGGTTAGGATTAGGGTTGGGTTTAGGGTTAGGGCTGGTGTTAGGGATGGGGTTAGGGTTAAGTTTTTGGAAGTATACAATGACCCACCTATCACAGGGTTTAGGCTGCGTGGCCATGCAGGGAGCCAAGAAAAAGGCACTGGCTGGCGTATGTTATTGCACTGCTATCGCTCTGTCAGAACTTTGTTATTATATAAGTCCCCACTGGGCTTTTGAGTAAAAAGGGGATGAGACACTGGTCTCATCCCCAGATCCACATCACCTGAGTACTAATCACCGTCACCTGGCACCCATCATTGCCGCCACTTATAAAAGACTCTCTCACACACACACACACACACACACACCTTGTCCGGTCTCGTACACGCTAGCTGCTTTCGCATGCTGTGTCTACTAACCCGACTCTTTATCTCTCTCTCTCTCTACGCAGTAGTCATCCAAATGCTTCGCCCTCTGAGAAGTTTAGCCGTGTGGTGTTGTATCCAGTGATCCTGGGTGTGTGTGGGAATGTCGCCTGCGCTATCTCTCCATCATTCACCTTATTTTCACTACCCAAGTTCAATAAACTTTTACTTAGATGAATCTCCGCTTCTGTCGTCTTATGTTTGTGACAGAAGACCGGACCATAAAAATTATGTCTACCCAGAACTCGGACCCCTACCAAGGACTGGTTGACATGTTGAGGCAGGAGTTGTTACAAACCCCGGGACATGCGCCGCACTCCCAGAACCCGGTGACGAACAGTGCTACTGTTGTCAAGGTTCCCATGGCCAACCCCGCGCCCTACTCAGGTGTCGCGGAAGAATGTAAGGGATGTCTCCTCCAATGTTCATTGATTTTTGAAATGCAACCATCTCGTTTTCTCGCAGTAAGATCACCCTCACAGGAAAAGCACTCCGGTGGGCCGAGTCCATCTGGCACCAGGACGGGTCTTTCTTGTATTCCATCAAAGAGTTCACCGCTTACTTCCAAGAGGTATTTGGCATTCCTGCTGGCGATATAACCATGTGTGATAAACTCTATCATATCAAACAGGGAAGATCTTCGGCAGCCGACTACTCTCTGCAGTTCCACATGCTAGCGGCAGCTAGCGGAATTACCGGAATGGCTTAAAACCAGAACTTCGCCTCCAGTTATCAGCTTTCGATGACACAATGGGGTTGGAGAATTTCATCCAACGTGCCATTCAGACTGAAAGTCGTATGTTGTCATGCACCTCAAAAGTGCTTCCCCAACTTCACCTGCCTGAACAGCCTCCGCACGGGCCCAAACCCATGCAGATCAATTCCACCAGGATCTCGCTAACAGAACGTCATCGACGGCCGACCCAGGGTCTCTGTTTGTACTGTGCAGGCAAGGGCATTCCATTAGCGACTGTCCCGTTCGTCCTCCGAGAGCCTTGGTGAGTACGGTTCAACCTGAACTCCACATTAACACTCCACTTTCCACAAAA
This sequence comes from Tachysurus fulvidraco, assembly GCF_022655615.1. Classification (NCBI taxonomy): domain Eukaryota; kingdom Metazoa; phylum Chordata; class Actinopteri; order Siluriformes; family Bagridae; genus Tachysurus; species Tachysurus fulvidraco. The sequence continues at coordinate 10,288,251 of NC_062533.1, forward strand.
GTTCAGTTATCTCGTCCCCACCTGTCCATTACAGTGTCTGTCTTGCTCGATTCAGGGTCAGCCGGGAACTTCATTTCCGCCCAGCTCTGCATCCGACTCAACATTCCGAGGGAACGGATACCCCAGAGACTCAACATCCTCTCTGTGACTGGCAAACCACTCAATCGGTCCTCCGTCCACCACTGCACAGGCGAAATCATGCTGACCGTGGGGTGCCTCCATCACGAAAAGATCAAGCTTCTGGTCCTGGAGAACTCAACGGCCGAGGTGATCCTGGGAAGACCCTGGCTGATGCAGCATCATCCGAAACTCTCCTAGGACACTGGTGAAGTGAGGCATTGGAGTGAGCATTGTTTTCCTCGGTGCTTTCAACGAATCCCTAAACCTTGTCCTCCTCTGCAACCGCTGAAGGTATGCAGCATCTCTATTGAAAGCCCTTAGAATAACGTATCTGTCTCTATCCCACCAGAATATACCGCCTTCAAAGATGTCTTTTGTCCCAAGAGAGCATCGAAATTACCTCCTCACCGGCCTTGGGACTGTGCCATTGACCTCATTCCGGGTAAACCAGTGCCAAAAGGGAAAATTTATTCCTTGACAATCCCCGAGCAAGAAGCCATGAACGAGTACATCAGAGAGGCGCTGGCTCAAGGGTACATAAGACCATCAACTTCCCCTGCTGCATCACCCTTCTTCTTCGTCGCAAAAAAGGATGGTGGATTACGTCCCTGTATCGATTATAGAGGATTAAACAAAATTACCAGGAAATTCCGCTATCCACTCCCCCTCGTTCCAGCAGCTCTCGAACAGCTCCGAGGTGCCAAGATCTTTACCAAACTCAACCTTCGCAGTGCCTATAATCTCATTCGTATCCGGAAGGGAGACGAGTGGAAGACCGCCTTTGTGACTCCTACAGGCCACTGGGAATATTTGGTCATGCCGTATGGCCTAGTTAACGCTCCATCCGTTTTCCAGGACTTTATACACACCATCTTCCGAGACCTGCTGAATCGGTACGTAATGATCTACATTGATGATATCCTTATTTTTTCCAGAAACCCTGCCGGGCATCGCCTACATGTGAAGGAGGTTTTGAAGTGGCTACGACTACATTCCCTGTTCCTAAAAGCAGAGAAATATGAGTCCCATCAATCTATCATCCAATTCCTAGGGTATCAGGTCTCAGCGAAGGGTGTCAGCATGAACAAGGGGAAGGTGAGTGGCATTAAGAACTGGCCGGTCCCATCAACAATCAAGGATCTTCAGAAATTCTTGGTGTTCGCCAACTTCTACCGTAGTTTCATACAAAATTTCAGCAGCATCGTAGCTCCCCTTATGTCGGCACTGAGGGGTAAGCCAAAATTACTCCAATGGACATCAGAAATGGACAAAGCATTTAACCTCTTACGGACCTCCGCCTATATCCATTGTCCAACAAAAAGTGGTACAGCTCCCACATACTTTGACACACAGGGGTGAGCCTGGTCTCATTTGAAAGAAGAGATTCTCTAGTTTCAGAAACTAGTTTCAGATTGATTCTAGACCTCTGGAACATGTTAGGGACAAACCAACAACTTATATAGCCACATGTCTTGGCTTTCACCAAAAAAATTTCAAGTCAAAAGACCCAAAAATGGATTTTATATGAATATTTTTCTACGGCCATAGTCGTCTGGTGCAGCGTTTTTGTGTACTTGTTTACTATATAACTTTGAATTAAAAGGCTGCAGGCTCAGTCTGACAAGCCATAAATAAGCCTACACTCTCTCTCTATCACTCTGGTGTGAAAACAGGCCTGTAAATTGACACCCTGAGCTGTGAGAGGGACAAAAGGTCAGGGATTATGCAAGAATTCTTCTGCGCATCCAGTTCACGCAGACACAGGCAAAGAATGTAAAGCATGTCGCATACCGTTGGAATCGTCTGCTTATTGGCTAAACGGCTGTATAGGTCCCGGCCCATTTCATTGCTATTGGAAGGAGTAATTGTCAGTCAAAGGCGGGTTCCCAAAAAATTAGGTCATGCCACCATTGGCTTCCCAGCCGTCTATCTCTGCCATACAAGCACCGATTGGCTCAAATGAGGGCTTATTTGATTCGTTAGGACCTGGGCTATAAATATGACGTAGGCTTTGAATTTTTGAATATCCCAATTAGGAGTTAGAGTGGCAAAACGAGATGATGGCGCACTTCTGTTTCCAGTTTTCAGAACACTAACGGAATATTTGCGAACAGAGCGTTTTGGATTAAAAGGCTTACAGATTTCAATTCCTTGGACCTGTGTGGATTTTTGTGGATTATTTGTGTTGGAATATATTACCCCAGTGAAGAAAGAGATGCGTCTAAAGGTAAGGGAAAAACCGGTCTAGCGCCACCTAGGTCAGTTTTGTCCGAAATTTTTTTCTAATTGTATGAAGGCTGTGAATCATATTGTGCTTTGTGTGTGAGCTTAAAAAATTATTGAGAGTATAAACTTTACTAGGTAAATAGGTTTTTTCGTGTTTTTGGAGGATTTGATGCTTTAAAGTTGAATTGAAGCTTGTTTCTGGGTCATCCCCTAGTGGTCACTTCTACTTCCGTGCCGTGTACGGCACAGGGCCCGTAAGAGGTTAATACTTTAAAACAAGCTTTCTGCGCAGCACCAGTTCTCACCCATCCAGACCCAGAGAGACCGTTCCTGGTGGAGGTGGATGTGTCGTCGACTGGAGTGGGAGCAGTTCTGTCACAGCAAAAGGGGACACCCCCAACTCGTCATCCATGCACCTTTTTTCATACAAGTTCAACCCAGCAGAAAAGAATTACGACATCGGTGACCGAAAACTCCTGGCCATCAAGTTAGCTTTGGAGGAATGGAGACACTGGCTTGAAGGTTCCCGACATCCCTTCACGGTACTGATGGACCATAAGAACCTCCAGTATCTCCGGGAAGCTAAACAGATGAACGCCAGACAAGCCAGGTGGGCCCTTTTCTTTACCCGCTTCGATTTTGTGATTGCTTATCATCCAGGACACAAGAATTGCCAAGCTGATGCTTTGTCAAGGATGTTTTCTCCCGAGAATGACCACATGCCCCCTGAAACCATCCTGCCAACCAAAGCCTTCGTCTGTCCCATCGAGTGGAGTGAGGGAGACACGATCCAGAACACATCACCTGTACAACCGGGCTGCCCAGACGGCCGCAGGTATGTACCTTTGCCCCAGCGTATGCCATTAATCACAAAAGCACATAACTGCCTAGGCACTGGTCATCCCGGCATACAGCAAACCCTCTCGCTGCTGACACCTCGCTTCTGGTGGCCCAGCATGCCTCAGGACATCCGAAGGTTCGTGAGGGGGTGTCAGGATTGTGCTATGGCAAAGACCCCATGTCATCTTCCCTGTGGAAAACTCCACCCATTACCCATTTCTCATCGTCCCTGGTCACACCTAGGAGTGGACTTTGCTACGGACCTCCCCACTTCACAAGGTAACACCTGCATTTTCGTGGTAGTCGAACGTTTCTCAAAGATGATAAGACTTATAACTCCTAAGAGTTTGCCCACAGCCATGGAGAGTGCAGAGCTGTTGTTCCAGCACGTATTCCGGTATTTCGGCCTGCCCGAAGACATCGTGTCTGACCGAGGTCCGCAGTTTGTGTCCAGAGTCTGGAAATCATTCTTTGCAAATGCTGTAGCTTTAGGTGCAGGCTTCCAAAAACACTCAGAGTGTAGTTTGGGTCTGCTTTCGTTTCAGATCTTTTACATTAGTTAGTTAATTTCACATTTTCGCCAAAAAACACCACCAAGCAACTGATTTTCCTCCTCGGTAGGTGACGTCAGATCAGGTCACAGGCCACAGAAGCCCCAATGGTCCAAAAACATTAGAGATTCGCAATCGCAACCACAGTCTGTGTTCGCAACACAGTGTGGGGTGAATTTATGAATGAAAGTTCTGTCACAAAACGATATTGTTATGTATCCTCATGCTTTTTAAGTGGGTATACGGAAATCCTTGACCTTTCCTAGTGGGTATACAGCGTATACCTGCGTATCACGTAGACTACACCATTGCCTGCAAGTTATAATTATATTAAAAACAAAATTGTAACAGTTTCTACTTTTTAATACTGTTAAACTCACCAAGAAGCCAGCCATCACATACTGCGCCTGCATTTAGTCTGTTCCCTACACTGTTATGTGTCAAGATAAAGGGATCATGTGTTGAACCAGGGCAGCGTGCCACAATGTTTGTGAGGTTCATGTTGGAGTCACATATGATTTACACATTAATAGAATGCACATGCTTTCTGTTAACATAAGCAAATTCATTTTCAGATGGTGCCCTTATAGCAACATGAGCGCAGTCAATTGTGCCGATTACATTTGGGAAACCAGACATTGCTGCAAATTGCATTGTAATTTCGGCCTGTTCTCACACAGTGTAGGGGAACCTGATGTATCTCACACAGTGTAGGGGAACCTGATGTATCTCACACAGTGTGGGGGAACCTGATGTATCTCACACAGTGTGGGGGAACCTGATGTACCTCACACAGTGTAGGGGAACCTGATGTATCTCACACAGTGTAGGGGAACCTGATGTATCTCACACAGTATAGGGGAACCTGATGTATCTCACACAGTATAGGGGAACCTGATGTATCTCACACAGTGTAGGAGAACCTGATGTATCTCACACAGTGTAGGGGAACCTGATGTATCTCACACAGTGTAGGGGAACCTGATGTATCTCACACAGTGTAGGGGAACCTGATGTATCTCACACAGTGTAGGGGAACCTGATGTACCGACTACCCATATTAAGTATACCATTCAAAACTACAGATATTATGGCACTCAGGGACGGCTGTGATATACCAGACCTACAGGGTGAGATGATAGATTCCAATAGAATTATTTCATATATGAAAAGGTTTTAGACACAAAGTTGAGGATTACTTGTAGTTTTTTTTTTTTATATAAATAATTTACCTGTCTGCCAATTCCCGCTTGAAACAGCTGGTTGCCAAGAACCCCAGAGTGGTGAGGACTTGTATTTGGACTGGGATGGCATGGTTCCGGTGTGTATAAGTGTATATATCTAAGAGCACAGCTCTAGGGAATCTAAATCGGCATATTAGCCAGTCATCATCATGGTCCCAGAAAACTTGTTCTCTCCTTATTCTGCCATTGGCGTAATCCTCCAACAGTGCCAGCAGTGCCATCATGAAGCATTACATACCCTGGTCACCGGAGGATTTATATGTTTCTAGCAATTAGACTGATCGTTAACACCTTGACAAAATCACAGAATTAATTTGTGGGCGAAAATTTAAGACAAAAATGTTATAGTGAACACATGCTTCTTCATGACGGTTTTGTAATGTACACCTTAATAGTTAGGACCAATGATGAGGAGCGATTAGGCTTCATGACTGTATTTGCAGACTTTGACATTTTATGATGTACATTAAGGAAAATATTTAGTTTGTACACTGTGTTCTGTAGTTCTCTAATAAAAGGGTATTTCATGCTATTCTGTATCACATGTAGTCACGCCATCTCCTCCTGCGCTCCCGTTGTGGACAATGTGACTGTAATGCAGCGCTGAGCATTATTTTGTTTTTAAATACATTTTGAATTACGTTTGGACTTTACTAGATGTATATAGCCTAAAACAATCAGCACAAATAACACTGTTGGAATTAATTTTCATGATAATGTGGATAATAACGTATGAAATGGAGTGAAAATATTTTTTTTAAATATTTGATTACTGTATAGACCAACTAGACCAGAGGTGTCAAACTCTGGCCCGTGGGCAAAATTTGGCCTGCGGTGTAATTATGTTTGGCCCGCAAGATCATATCAAATGTGCATTACAGCTGGCTAGCCGCATGCTCCGCTAATACTACAAATCCCAGAATGCCTTGCCACTGTATTGACGCAAACTGTAGTCACGAACAGCAAGCGCCCCTCATTCTCTGTTGACAGTCGTTAACAACCAGTTTGTCTTGTGTGCTAACGTGTCTGTAAGGAAAGAATATAACATAAGAAGACACTATGAAACGAAACATTATGAGAAGTATAAGGACCTGGACATAAAGCAGAAGCTCCAGAAGGCGGAGAAGATGAAAAAAAGTTTCCTGGCAGACTATGATCATGAAATGATGGACACCATATGCTAACTTGTTTAAAGTCATACCTACGTAATCACCATCACCAAAATTGTACTTTTTTTTTTTTTACATTGAAACTTAAAAAAAAATATATAGACCTACCTACCGACCTTTTTTTTTTTTTTTTTTTTTTTTTTTTACTGTTACTGCAAACGATGGCCTTATGTGTATTTTATTTCAAATTTAATTTCTTATGTGTTTGTAATATCAAGCTCTGGTTGTTCCAAATCCTGTATTTAAGCAAAACTAAAGTTTGTTTCCATATGAAAAAGGTTGAACATTACTGATCAGTTGCAGTTAATTTTTCAGTAAATATTGAGTTTGGCCCGTGACTTTATCTCAGTTTTATATTTTGGCCCACTGTGGATTTGAGTTTGACTCCCCTGAACTAAACAGTCACTTCTTTACTAGATCCCATACCCACTGATTTGTTTCAGTCATGTTTTACTTCTCTGGGTCTCATTGTTCTGAGCATTATAAATGACTCTCTGTGTACTGGGGTTGTCCCAACAGCTTTTAAAACAGCTGCGATCACCCCGGTACCTAAAAAGACAAATATAGACTATAAGAACCTTGCTAATTTCCGTCCCATATCTAATCTCTCCTTTCTTGCTAAACCTTTGGAGCGAGTTGTTGCTACTCAGTTAATCTCTCATTTAACTGAGAACAATCTCTTTGAGCCTTTGCAATCGGGCTTTTGTAAATTCCATAGTACAGAAACTGCCCTGGTCAGGGTTACCCATGACTTGTTAACTGCCTCAAATTCAGGCAGTCTTTCAGTTCTGATCCTTCTTGATCTCAGTGCCACATTTGACACTGTTGACCATTCAGTTTTAATTACTCGTCTTGAAATGGTTTTGGTCTCTCTGATAAATTGGTTTAAGTCCTACTTCAATGATCGGAAGCAGTTTGTTGCCATGGGTGGATTTAGATCTGAGGTTAACGTTGTTCAATCTGGGGTGCCTCAGGGATCAATCTTGGGCCCTCTGCTTTTTAATATTTATGTTTTCCCTCTTGGCCAGCTTTTGAGATCACTTGGTTTAAAATTTCATTTTTACACAGATGATACTCAGATCTATACTCATTTTAAACGTAATGAAAAATGTGCCTGTTGATTTTCTTTCTGAATGTATTTCTAAGATGAAAGAATGGATGGCAGAATTTAACAGTGAAAAGACTGAGACTACGCAAAGCCGGGTCAGTCAAGCTAACTCTTGATGGTTCAAATGTGGAGTTTCAAAAAAAATTGAGGAATCTAGGGGTAATTTTTTGATGCCAATTTAACGTTTGAGCCACAAATCCAAAATACGGTTAAAACTGCTTTCATCCATATCAGAAATATTGCCAGATTGCGTCCAATGCTGTCATTTTCTGTTGCTGAGAGACCGATCAACTCTTTTGTGTGTTCCCGTACTGATTACTGCAATGCTGTGTTGGCTGGGGGTCTAAAGCTCCCTTACACAAATTACAGGTAGTGCAAAATTCGGCAGTGAGAATACTTACTAGTACAAAGTTAAAACATCACATTACTCCTGTTCTGGAATCCTTGCACTGGCTCCCCATTAGGTTTAGGGTTGATTTTAAGATTCTGATGCTCCCCTACAAGCCTTACAGGGGTTATAGGGGTGTGCAAAGCAGCCGGTATTTGTATCTGAATCTGTATTTGTTGAGGTGGTAAAACTATTTGTATTCGAGTAAAATTCAAAATAGGCATAAAAATCCAGTTTTTTTGCGTTACACTTCTGATTTAGGTTATAGTGTAAGTATTCTTTAATTATATTCATTATAATTATGGATATGCAATATTGTTTTTTGTTATGTTTTATGTTTTTAATTCTTTTTTTTTTTTTTTTAAATGTTTTATGTTAATGCTAACTTAACCATATTTCACTTGAAAGAAGATAAATGCTTCCACACAGAAGTTTAGCAACCCTAACCCTAACCCTAACCCAGTTAAGGTACAAAAATCTATTCAACACAAATAGTGATGCAGTAAAGTGTTTTTTCGCTCAGCCGAGACATCTCTGTTGCTGTGTGAGCAGCCTGTGTCAGTCAACCCTTTTACCCCCCACCCCCCGACTCCTGAACCTCACTCACTCACTCACTCACTCACTCACTCATGGGGCTGCACTGCGGTCTCATGAGAAAACACAGCTTTTTGATATAAAGTTTTTCTTGTTCCTGAATACAAATATTTTTTGAAGTATTTGTTCGAAATAAGTATTCGTAAAAAACACGCTATTTGTGCCTTTCCAAATACCGTATTCGGGTTCGGCTCCACCCAGAGCCGGATTAACGCAAAGGCAAACTAGGCACGTGCCTATGGCCCGATTGGCGGGATGGGGCCCAGACAGAGGGACAAATATATATATATATATATATATATATATATATATATATATATATATATATATATATATATATATATTATAATAAAAATAAAATAAAATGTACAAATGTCCTATCTACAATTTATTTCATTATTTATTAATTAAATAAAAATAGTGACAATGTTTATTTAAACCATAGACTGTATTTATATAGAGGCGCCAGCCAGTTAAGTCCGAGGAGACGTCAGTGGCGGTCAGACGTCAGAGCGGGACAACAAATATAGCAGGCAGGTGTGTTTTGAGTAGTATAGGCTGACTTTGAAGATGCTTTCGGGTGTGGCAAAACGTAAAAAGAAAAAAAATGAAGAAGAAGAAAAGAAGAGACAGCGGGGGGCTTTGCAAATGTTTCTGTCGGGCAGCCGTCTGACAGCTGTGAACGTGGTGGAAGATGCGGCAGGAAATGTGGCGGAGGACGCGGTGGAAGATGCGGTGGGAAATGCGGCGGAAGATGCGGCGGGAAATGCGGCGGAAGACGCTGTGGAAGATGCGGTGGGAAATGCAGCGGAAGACGCTGTGGAAGATGCGGCGGGAAATGCGGCGGAAGACGCGGTGGAAGATGCGGCAGAAGACACTGTGGCGCCCGTGCCGTCAACATCAGCGCCGTCACGGAACGACAAACTGATGGAAGAACAGCAGCCAGCCAGAAGTGAGCCCAATATCATTTTGCAGCAGCCTATAGACCCAGAAAGGGTATTAACAAGCTACCCATCTGATCTTGCAAGGTGGGACTAAATTGATGACAGGATGCGTGAGTATTTTGCACTAAACCATCCCTGTCAAAATATTGGAGATTTCTCTGCATTACAGAGGAAATATGGAGACATTAACCGAAGCTTAACCAAGGAACATTTCTTTCGAAAAAAGCTAAATGGAGAAACCCTGTCAAGAAAATGGTTAGTGTACTCGGCATCTACTGGCACTGTATTCTGTTACTGCTGCAAGTTGTTCAGTATAAGAGACAATCAATTTGTGACTGGAAAAACTGTGCTAATCGCTTGCATGAACATGAGAATAGTATGGATCATCGTACTGCTGTGCCGAGTCTATCATCACTTGGAAATAAAAATGCACGCATAGATTCAAACATAGTACAGCAACAGGAGTCTGAGAGAGCATACTGGCTCAACATTTTGAAACGTATAGTGGCAACTATTCAGTTTCTTTCTTCACGAGGACTGCCCTTCCGTGGGGACGATGAGTTAGTAGGATCACCCCACAATGGGAACTTTTTGGGCTGCTTGGAGTTAATTAGTCGCTTTGATCCACTTCTGTCAGAGCATCTAGCCAGATATGGAAACAAGGACAGGGGACATACCAGTTACCTGTCCTCTACAGTTTGTGATGAGTTTATTCAGCTGATGGCTGAGAAAGTTCTGCGTGCCATTGTAAAAGAAGTTAAAGATGGCAAGTATTTCTCCATCATTGTGGACTCAACACCTGATGTCACACATGTTGATCAGCTTGCTTTGATAAGACGAGTGAAGAAAGTTATGTTTGGTGAGTCTGCAGGTCCAGAGGTGCAGCGCTCAGGCCGTGAAGCATTCTTGATTGACGCACATTATGTCATCTGTGACTGCTTGTCACAAGAATTGAAACAACGCAAAGAGGCATACAAAAACGTGGAGGAGAAATTTGGTTTCCTTACTAAAACGAAATCAATGAACATTGAACAAATCCGTGCAGCCACAGAGAAGCTGAAGAAAATATACCCCAATGATCTTGAGGAGGACTTTACAGCAGAGTTTTGCCAGTTCATCTCAATGGTAAAAGATGAAGAATCAGTCATGTCCATGTACAAGAAGTTCCTAGAGCTAGGCTTGAGGGATGCTTTCCCTAATGTGGACATTTGCCTTCGCATGTATCTGATATTCAGTTCAATTCAATTCAATTCAAGTTTATTTGTATAGCGCTTTTTACAATAGACATTGTCACAAAGCAGCTTTACAGAACATAAACATAGAACAGAAGGTAAACATAATTAATGATAAAGGAAATAACGAATAATAAATGAAATAAGAATTAACAGAATAAAAATTCTAGATTATTATTAGTTGTATATAGTTCACAATGTGTATGTATTTATTCCCCTATGAGCAAGTCTGAGGTGACTCAGGCAGCAGTGGCAAGGAAAAACTCCCTTAAATTGGTAAAGGAAGAAACCTTGAGAGGAACCGGACTCAAGGGGGAACCCATCCTCATATGGGTGACACTGGGGGTGTGATTGTAATATACAGTCAGTTAAATGTTGTATTGGTGTAAGGTTCATGGACTTCAGATCTCCTTAGTGTCACAGAGTCTAACTGGAGATGTCTCAGGATTCTTAGAGTCATTCTTAGGCTCAGTGGACGTCCAAAGGCTTCGTCCCACAGAGGACGTTGGGAGCTGGTACAGTGTCTGGATGCCTCGGGATGGGTACAAAGAGAGAAGCAGTGGAAAGGGATTAACATATCTGCTGTTCATAAAAATGTGCAGGTCTTATGTACTAGTGCATGATATTATGGGATGTATTATGTGTACGCCTGACTAAAGAGATGAGTTTTGAGCCCCGAACACTATCAGGAAGACTATTCCAAAGTTTGGGAGCTAAATAAGAAAACGCTCTACCACCTTTAGTAGACTTAGATATTGTGGGAACTAGCAGAAGTCCTGAGTTTTGTGATCTCAGAGAGCGTGAAGGATTGTAACGTGTTAGAAGACTAGTTAGATACATGGGAGCTAAACCATTAAGAGCCTTGTACGTAAGTAGCAGCAGTTTGTAGTCAATTCTAAACTTAACAGGTAGCCAGTGTAGAGATGATAACATTGGGGTTAAAGGTCATACTTTCTTGTCCTAGTGAGAACTCTGGCAGCTGCATTTTGGACTAACTGTAAGCTATTTATTAAAGATGCAGGACAACCACCTAGTAATGCATTACAATAGTCCAGTCTAGAGGTCATGAAGGCATCAACTAGCTTCTCAGCATCAGATACAGACAGGATGTTTCTCAGCTTGGTGATATTTCTAAGGTGAAGAAGGCTGTGTTTGTAATATGGTGATATGAGTTTAAAGACAAGTTACTGTCTAATAAACACCAGGTCTTTCACTGTCGAGCTACTAGTAACAGTACATCCCTCTAAATGGGAGTTAAGTTGTGAGAGTTTATGTGCACTGGTTTTTGGACCTATGAGTAGTATTTCTGTCTTATCGGAGTTTAACAATAGAAAGTTGCAGCTCATCCAGTCTCTTATCTCTCTAAGACACTGAGTTAATTTGGACACTGTGGCTATTTCATCTGGTTTTGATGAGATATATAACTGTGTGTCATCAGCATAACAATGGAAACTAATCCCATGTCTTCTAATAATATTCCCTAATAGAAGCATGTATATAGAGAAAAGCAGAGGTCCTAGAACTGATCCTTGAGGGACCCCATAATTAACTGGTAGTAAACTGGAGGATTCACCATTTAATTCTACAAAATGGTGTCGATCAGACAGGTAGGATCTAAACCAGCTTAAAGCCTGACCATGAATACCTGTGTAATATTGTAAGCGATCTATAAGAATGTTGTGGTCTATAGTGTCGAATGCAGATTGCAAACTGTTCAGGAGAAAGATCATTTTCTTTGTTGAAACGAGTAAAAACATACCGGAGAGCAACAGTAACAGAAAAAAAACTGAATGCCTTTGCCCTGTTGGCAATTGAAAATGGATTCACAACTGCCCTGGATTTTGAAGACATCATCGAGGACTTCACCTCATCAAAACTCAAGAGAAAGCATCTGTAAATGTAAGTTTTCCATTTAAACATATAAATCTGAATAAGTAAAGTGAATATTAAAATCAAATGTAAGATGCATATAAATTAAATGTATAATATAGGGCTGTACTTTCTACTATAATGAAATTCAATATGAGAACCAAACCAAGTATATTCAAATCTCAAACAGCTGTCTTATGTATACATTTTATTATTTCGCCACAAGATTGTGATGATGCCGTCAAGACGTGTTTCTGCTGTGATGGAGGCCTGTGATGCTGGAAGGCTGAAGATTATGCCTGAGTGGAGCATGCATGCTAAATGGTTTCTTTAGTATTTTAGTTATTTTTATTTTATTTTATTTCCAAATAAAAAATGTTTTGAGGGAATCTGGTGTTTATCACATAATTCTTGAAATGTAAGAAGTATTCCATCCATATACAAGTCTTTAATAGTCTGAATACCTTTTAGTTTTCCATAGTTTGAATCCTCCATCCTTATATTTATTGTTAGACAGTTTATAAACATTTATAAATGTTGTACGCTATTGCATTTTGCAGAAAATCTTAATTAAATGTGTTGATTAAATGTAAACAGAGCAAATAAACTTATTTGCTCTGTTTACATAGTTTACTGACACCTATTGGTTATTTACTGGTACTACTGCCTTAACAATGACACTCCCAATGGATGAGGATAATTTAATAGCATTTAATAGAGCCGTGTAATGACGTATAAATAATGAATATCAAAAAATAGTCTGATAGACTGTTTAATATACAACATAACCAATTTGTAACTAAAGACTGGGCTATGTAAAATCTGAATTAACTTTTATTAGTAACTTTGGTAAGTTTCAGATTTCAATTCATAAATAACCGATGTAGGGGGGCCCAAAAAAATGCAGCCTGCCTAGTGTAGTCCATTTATTTAATCCGGCTCTGACTCCACCCCTAATGGGTTAGCTCCTCAATATTTGGCTGATCTTTTAATTCCTTAAATTCCATCTCACGACCTTCGTTCTTCTGAAACTGGTCTTTTAACTGTTCCTTTAACTGGTTTAAAATCGATGGGAGAGAGGACTTTCTCTTCACTAGCTCCAAGACTGTGGAAGTCATTACCAACTTGGCTTTTAATTTGACTAATTGTAATTTTACATAATGCTTATTTTATAGTCTATTTTTGTTGCTTTAATTTTGCTTTTGTAAAGCGCTTTGATATGTACTTTTAAAGGCACTATAGAAAATAAAGGTGATTATATTTCAATTGTGATGGAGTTATTGTCCATTCACAAAACCTAACCCTAATCATGGGAACACCATAAGGACATCAAAGAATACTTGGGGACACTAAAAACACACACAGACCTGGGGACATCCTAAAGACAGAAAAAAGAGACGGATGGAATTTTCAGGTATGAAAGGAGTGAAATTTACAAAGCACAGTTAAATAAATAGCTCATGGGCTTTTTCAATGGTCAGATGATTTTGAGTAAGTTCTAATGAATAACAACATAACACAAATATACGTGTTTGTGTTTAATCTTTAGGCTCCGACAATAACACAATTAGTTTAGAACAATGATAGGTGATAAATACACACATGATCACACGAAGCATCTATTCTACACTTCTGTTTCATTACAATCTGAAAAATCTTGTTGTGTTGTCCTTGTCCTTGTCCTCCGCCCATGCCCTCCTGTTCATCCCACATCTCCACCTCCCTCTTTCACACTTGTCCACCAACTGGCTCCAGCTCTTCTTTCGGTTCATTTTTCAGAGATGAAGGTTTTTTGGGTGAGAAGACGAGCTCTTTAATGTCATTAGTGAGATTCTTTAGCTCTTCTAATTTCTCAGCTGATCCTTCACTTTCGCTTTCCATCTGCTCAGCTTTTCTCCCAACCAACTGCTTCACCACCAGAGTATGATATAGAATCAACAGGTCATACTGATCCTAACAACACACACAGACACACACAGTGTGTACACTATACAGTCACAAACATCAGATTAGTCAGTATGACAGTGTGCACACGTACCTGTGTGAGTTTACTCTGCAGTGTGTGTATGATGTTTGACACACATCGTCCGGGAGCAAGCAGCATGCAGTGTGTATGTTGCTGAAATAAAAGTAAAACAGTCAGGTGCAGAACAAGTGCCTCATCTACTGCCACCTGCAACTGCTCCATTAGGGTTTGTCTGTGTATGGAGAGAACCTGTCTGTAAAACACACACACACACACACACACAGTTGATTTAGAACAATGACACACGAGAGTTGACAGTGTAATATTGTTGTATTGTGCATGTGTTGAGTGTAAGTATAGTGTAGTACTGTGTGTTTACTTCTCTTTTTTCTTGTCTCCTTTCTTCAGCATGATGCCACACTGCTCTGCTGCAGCTTCCACATTACAGAGGAATTCCTCAATACTCTGAAATACAGACGTAGTCACAGACTGCCTCATGAAGACAAATGAGTGTTACAACACAACAAAAGGTGAATGCTTTGCCTAAGGCAGGTCTGACACAATACACTCACTTTCCCATACAGGCTGCTGTTCACTTTCATCAGAGGAGTTTTAATCTCATCAGGGAGCTTTGCCAAAATCTTCATCCTCATCTAGAGATGGGTGAAATACAGAGGGAGGTTACAGCAGTACATAAAGGTCATGTAGTAATAAAAACATGTGAAATGTGAGTTTTAAATGATATGTGGAAATATATTTTAGGTACTTTGGCCACTATAATCTATAATGAAACCTTTCGTCCCTCTCAAACTTACACATTCCACAGACAGACAGCTAACAGACAGAGTTTGACAGACAATCACAATAATGTTCCCCCTAACAATAATCTTCTCACAGCTCCATGTCTTAAATTCCAACCTTACACTTATTCACCCTGCAACCATAAACATGTCACTGCTGACCTCCGCAGTGATGTGGTTCAGATTGTCCATGATGGTCTTTTGATCATCTGACAAGAAGTTGATCATCACATTGGTTAGATCTGAACACACTGATTTCAGGATGTGTTTCACCATGTGGAGTTGAACATCATCTACACACACACACACACACACACACAAAATGTACATTGTTACTGAGGGTGTGTGTGTGTGTGTGTGTGTGCGCGCGCATATATATCTAATTTATACCTGAGAAGTGTTTGGTTCCCCGCTCTAGTGCCCGGACATTAGCGTACAAAGTGTTAATCTCCTCCTGCAGCTCCTTGGCCGTGTGTCTGCGTTTCGCAGCAGAGGGGGAGGCAGAAGTGGAGGACAGGAAAACTGAGTGCACCACTTCCTTGTATGCCCGTGATAATGGCCTAAAGACACACACATACGCACTCGGTAATTACTCCAGTGATGGCTGTAGTACAGCATGTGTGTCACAACAGGAACAAAACAAACTAACGAGTGCCATCAGAAAGTTTGTAACAAGATTTCATTCCCATTTACACGCTGTTAAAGACTGGCTTGAAAAACACGACAGTCTGCAGATACACTTGTATATTTATTCACACATGAAAGCTTGGAGCTTCTAACCCTAAGTTAAGAAGCGTGATCACTGCCACGGTGGGTTAGGGTTCAGTGCAGGGGGAAGTGAAGGGAAACCCTGAAGGAGTTTTTATGCAGAAAGATGCTTTTGAAAGGAAGCAGTGAACAATGAGGAATTATTGGCTGCAAATCTGCTTCTAAAGGAACAGCAGACTCACATAGTAAGAAGGCAGGAGAAGCCTTTGGACCTTCTGATCTCCTAGTGACATGTTATCTATCTGGCACATATTCAAGAGATTTATTGTCTTGTGTTCAGTGAATAAACAATGGTTTAGACATCCAAATACACCCAGTAATGCTGTATCGGGATGAAATACACTGCTGTGTACCTGTAAACCCCCCACACCACACCCCCACCCACACCAAGGGACTCATACATACAGCTGCTGCCTGTCAAACAGGACATTAAAGTGTCCTGGTCAATATCCTTAAATACAGGCTCCTTAGAAGCTTTAATAAAGGTACCTGACAAGCTCATGTGCAATGAGCTCCAGCGTTTCCTCAGGACAGTCACACACTCGCTTCTCCAACACCTCCATGATTTCCTGCACTGACAGGAACATTGGCTCTGCAGGCTTACCTACACAAACACACACACACACACACACAGTTATAAAACACACAAACAGCAGGAGTGCAGTATACACGATGGAGTATGTATGTATGTATGAATGTACTCTGAGTAGTAGCATTCTCATCATCGCTCTCTTCTTCTCTCCTGTTCTTCTTCTTGGTTTTTCTAGTTCTGATTTCTCTGGCGTTTCCTCCTGCACCTGCCCTCACACTGCCACTGCCCTCTATGTATGCACACGTGCACACACACACACACACACACACACACACACACACACACACACACACAGAGTTGAGTCAGATTTTTGTGAGACCCTGCCTGAAGTTTAAACAATATAATACAATGATTAGCATGTAGCATTACTGATAAAACAAATGACAGATGATTAGCATGTAGCACTAAAGCCCCAGGATTTCTTTTCCACCTGATGCTTTCTTCCTGCGTTCCTCTCGTTTGTCTCGTTTAGTGCTTGAGCTGTCAGCTACCACTGGACCCAGCTTAACATCATCCTCTGTTAATAACAGTACAGGATCACTCTTTACTTCCTGCACACACACGCACACACAGTTCATTATTCCTCCAACAGAGATCTGCTAATAAATAAATATATATATGTACAGAGGGTGTTCTTACTGCCTGTGCTTTCTGCTGCATGATGTCATTAAAAAGCACCAGGCAGCTGCTAATGAACCTCTCACTGATTACAGCAGTGCCAAGAACCCGAACACTGGACTGAACGTGCACTGAGTGGATCACATGATTGATCAACGTCGCCGAATCATCTGATGAGAGGCAACTTGGCAGCAGCATCTGGGGGGTTGGGGAGGAGATTTGAGGGAACATGCAATATATTATTCTTTAATCCTATATTGTTTTATAAGTTTTATAGCCTTGATATTGTTTCTTATTCAAAAGTGGTGACAGAAAAAACTCTTTACCCCAACAACCTCTTCCACTGTCACAATCACATCATAATCAACATTAATAATTAGGCTTAAAAGCTAATGTATATGTAAGTAATCAAGTTTAATAATTACATGTAATAATGCTCCAAATATCAATAATGGTGTGTGTAATAACATGTATAACTTGTATTAAAGTTGGTCATTTTCTTTATATATACAGTACACACACACACACACATTATATATATATATATATATATATATATATACTGTACACCTACAGTTTTGATCTTAGGCTTTTCATTAATCAGCATTAAGGTGTTATTTTTTGTGTTATTAATGTGTTATAATTTGAAAACCTTTTGCATGTTTGTTGTTGTAGTTTGTGTTTAGAAACACAAATTATCACTAATCTGTGTGTGCATTGTCCTTGAGAACCAAGCAAGTTAACTCATGATACCATTTGTTTATTATATCACAATCGCAATATTGACCTCAATAATTGCAATATGACATTTTCCCTAAATCGTGCAGCCCTAGTTCTATAACTAATTAATGATTTTAACTCACTGTACTGTAACATTTCATCCCCACATTAGGGTTATTCTTATAATGTGAATTTTTTGTACCTGCAAGTCAATCCATGTTTCAGAGCTGACTGCTTCCTCTACTGAGGCCTCCAGCTGATCCAATATGGCTGCATCCACACACACTGACTGCAGGAACAGCAACTTCCTGTCCTTAAAACGCTTCTTAACGTAGTTCAATGGATCAGGAATCCCCAACCGAGACAGAGACTCAAACTCTAAAAAAGCACAACAGGACTGACATCAGAATAATACACAGTCCCAAACAACAGACCCTAAAATATCACTTTATATACTTTCATTTGTAAATCCAAACCCTTTGTGTTACCAAGGTAAGAGTTGTGTGTCAGGAACGACTCGATCCAAGCATTCTGAGCTCTGCAGTAAACATCAGGAACAAACACAGCTTTGTCCTGACGACCTCCAACTATCGAGCCACGGACACGGCCGGAGTTCACCAACTCCTCCAGCAGAGCTACACATACACACACATACACACACACCTATGTTATAGGACACAAAGAACTCCATCACTTCATCAGTGTAGAACATAAAGACGAACACAGCCAGTTCCCTATGTAGTGTGTAGCATTTACACTGATTAAATGAACTGAATACACTTTTACAATCAGAAAGTTAAGCTGATTCTTTGCATGATGTCTCATAGATTTGTTCTATTTTCTTCTTTTAAAAAATAATTAAATGACATGTTCAGAACCCATAATAGTAAACAACAAAAAACAAAAAGTAACAGAGCTGTGGCACAAACTGATAGCAGAAGATACTGAAGATGCCAAACCTTTCAGAAAGATTTTAATGTTCATAAATAAATAAATATATATATATATATTGTACAACTGGACTTCAGTCACAGTGCTGAGTTTTTGCACTCTCTCATGAAGACTGTAGAGGTCATAGACGAGGAGATGGCAGACAAACACCACATTCTCTCAGCAGTTTGACCGACCTGATATCACAGCTACCACCCAAGAATCCATCTGACCAGCTCTTTCATCACTACATGCTGCTGACTTTAGCTTGTCTGATACAGGAACAGTTACTTACCCCAGACAATCACCCTGATTAACACCTCACACTTAACACTCATTATACTCACTGCTTCATATCTATAAGTGCTGCATTATCAGGACTGTCAGTCATCACATCATCTGTATATATTACACACTACTGCTGCTGTATAGTGTACTAAAGTATAATATTACACTATATTGTGTATTGTATAGTATAGTGTTATTTATGTGTGTATTGTATAGTATAGTGTTATTTATGTGTGTATTGTATAGTATAGTGTTATTTATATCTGTATTGTATAGTATAGTGTTATTTATGTGTGTATTGTATAGTATAGTGTTATTTATGTGTGTATTGTATAGTATAGTGTTATTTATGTGTGTATAGTATAGTGTTATTGATGTGTGTATTGTATAGTATGTTATTTATGTGTGTATTGTATAGTATAGTGTTATTTGTGTGTATTGTATAGTATAGTGTTATTTATGTGTGTATTGTATAGTATAGTGTTATTTATGTGTATTGTATAGTATAGTGTTATTTATGTGTGTATTGTATAGTATAGTGTTATTTATGTGTGTATTGTATAGTATAGTGTTATTTATGTGTGTATTGTATAGTATAGTGTTATTTATGTGTATTGTATAGTATAGTGTTGTTTATGTGTATTGTATAGTATAGTGTTATTTATGTGTGTATTGTATAGTATAGTGTTATTTATGTGTGTATTGTATAGTATAGTGTTATTTATGTGTGTATTGTATAGTATAGTGTTATTTATGTGTGTATTGTATAGTATAGTGTTATTTATGTGTGTATTGTA